>NW_007579674.1:0-13272 GCF_000690725.1 Stegastes partitus | reverse complement strand
ATGATGTAGGGAAAGGCAAAGGCAGCATGAAAAGATGAGGATGTTGGGAATGTCAGCATTTTCTTCAAATATTATGAACTTAAACAGGAAAACATCTAAAGTTCTATATTACTTCATGCTAACATAACCTGATTGCACACGACCTCTTCTTTTCGAAAAATGTCAGAAAACATCACAACCGTCGAAGTCTGAGCTTTCAGGAAATTTTCAGTTCCGAGGTTGTTGATAACACAAGGGAGGCGACGTTTACATGGACTTCTTTTCGTAAATGAGTTTAACAAGACCGTACTTGAAGGCACCATAATCCTAACCCTGATTAGTAAGTGTTCATACACAGGAACAAAAAACCTGAGATCAAATTCGACAAGTACAGATGTAAACATGGTAACTACACATTAAATGTATGTTGCCAGAGTGCTTTACAAGATATAAAAATGTGACGATGGGTCAAAGTGAGTTCACCGAGTTTCTTTAAGGAAAAAAAAAGACTTGCTTCTACTTGTGGGTTTAGTTCATTTAAGCTTAGGACAAATCTTAGAATAAGTTCCATTGTTATTCTTGCATTTACTTTCATTTTATTTACCGTGTCCTTCTGCACTTCACCTGATTCCATATTAATGAAAAGAATATGAAAGGCAGACACTGAGCTACTCTTTGATACATTGGCATTCACTACAACACTTGCCATGAGAAAATTATACTTTGTAGTGGTTTTACTACAAGCATGGCAACTAAAGTCCATCATTGGTCCATAACGTAATGAGACCACCCATAACCACTCTTCTTTCAAGTCATTTTATTGTAAGGTCTTACTGTAGGATCCTAATGTTTCACCCACTAATGATTGGGACTAAAAAAAAATGGTGTTTGTTAAATCCTGCAGATGTTGTTCAAAGAAATGCATCTAAATACACATGAAGCGAGCCACATAACACACTTTTACAAGGCTGTGCTTTAAGTGATTAGTGGATTGCGAATGTCAGTGGGATTTTGATGACGTTTTCTTAAATCTGGATCAGAAGCTGGAAGTCGAGTAAGAAGATCTGCTGCGCAAAGTTAAAACAAAAATGCCTCGCCGTGCTATTTGGTGACCCTCCGGTGACTTTTCACAAGCTTTTTAATTTGGTCAGAAGTGACATTTTTCAGGCTTAAGAGCAGAAATGAATTAAAACACGGCAGCCACATGTTGAGGCCGTTCGGGTGTTCGTCTGAGCCGCCCTGTGCTGCTCTCTGCTTCTGTCACCGGGACGAGCAGACCTCCCATTCTCCCCTCCAAAGCAATATGCTTCATTTAACTTCGCTTCACACTCGCACAGTTATTCACACCTGGGAACTGCCCAATAACCACACTTCTTCCACCGCTAGACACTCAGCATCAATGGTAGTGCCTTGCTTAAGGGCATCCCAGCCCCCCTTTTTAAACACACACACGTCCATCGGTCTGGTTTTCGCAGCTGTTCTTGGCATCTCAGCCTCAGCAGTTCACGTCCGACGTTTCTATTAATCACATTCGCGCTAAATCTCCCGTTTTATGCTCGCGCTGGTTTTCCAGGAAGAGCCGCGCATCCACTGTCATGTTCTCCATAGTGATCATCCGACGTGACAGGTGTGTTTACATGTAGGCTGTGAGGCGGCTAATGAGAAAAGACTCAGTGGAACATGACGTTTTGAGAGATTTATGGATATTTTCCTACTAATGGTGCGACGTGCACCGAGCCAGCGCTGTCTGAGAGTGCGATGCTCCGAGTAAAGCAGGTCGATGTTTGTTTGTGTGTGGGTGCAGAGAGACTGATAAAAAACAACTCTGCAGAGACAGGAATATGATGCGATCGGTGTTTACATCTCGTCTTCTCAAGTGTGCTCGTGGGCACTTGTGCAGAGCGGTAAATGTGCTCACGCTGACCGCGGATGAAGTGTGTCCACCAGCTCGTCTTCCATCTCCACAACACTGAATCACGGCGGTGTCTGGCCTCGTGTCTGTTAAAACACCAGTTCTGCCCTTACTTCCAGTAACACAAGAAGAAGAAACAAACACGCTGCTTGTTTCTCCCTTTTCACATGTGACCCATGTGTTGCTGTCCAGCACGGCTCACTGGCTCCGTTCCAGTTTAGTCATCAGCTCGGTGTTAAAACCGATCTAACACGATCACGTTTTCACCATCGTGGTTTACTTCTGTTCAGTTCTTGTGTGGCAGTAAACTTACACCCAACTCCTATTCAGCCACACTTTGCTTTGTTCATAGGGAGGACAGCATCTGGCTCTCTGGCTGACTTTGTGTTTGACAAAGACTTGTTCCGTCACATGCTCTCTCACCAAAAGTTCACTCTGTGATGGTTTCATTGAAGGGCAATGTATAGCTAAAATTATGGTGAGAACGAAATTGTAAATGGTAATTTCCACAGTTACAATGCGTATATCTGTGATAAATATTCTTAAAGCAAGTCTCACTTTCGTACAGTCGTCCTCAAATGTATTCATACCCTTCCAGTAAAGAAAAGGCAAAATTCACAATAGTCACTCAAATAACTAGAAACTGAAAAAAGTGATAAGAAATAAAATTTTAAAAAAGTCAAATCATACTTTAGTGAAGACATTGCTTTTGAATTGTGGTTGACAAGAATAATAATAATAAAAAACAAACAAACAAACAAAACTGTCCCAGACAAATGAGAGCACTTTGCTGATGAGCAGTGGCCAAAATCAAAATACCTGTCAACAGGTGCAGAAGTCTGATTGAGAGTTACAGAAAACACTTGATTGCAGTGATTGGCTCAAAGGGTTGTTCAACAAAATATTAGTTTATGGGTCCCATCATGCTTGTTTTTTGTTTAAATATTTCTATCAAACCACAATTCAAAAGCAATGTCAGGATTTTCATTTTTTTTTTTTTAAATTTATGATTCCTTTTGTCAATTTCAGCTTATTTCAGTTACAGCTGTTTTTTTCCTTCTTTAATGGGAGGTATGAATACGTTTGAGGACGACTGTACCAGCATGCAGAGCTACATCTCATGCAGTGATGCCTTCAGACATTTCTGACAATGACAGATGGAGCCACTGTAAATCTTNTTTGAGGACGACTGTACCAGCATGCAGCGCTACATCTCATGCAGTGATGCCTTCAGACATTTCTGACAGTGACAGATGGGGCCACTGTAAATCTTCGAGTGGCACAATAAAACCAAAGGTTTTAAACTATCCATCCATCCATTATCTATACACCGCTTAATCCTCACTAGGGTCGGGGGGGCTGGAGTCAATCCCAGCTGCCTTAGGGCGAAGGCAGGGGACACCCTGGACAGGTCACCAGTCTATCACAGGGCTACACTTAGAGACAGACAACCAAGTTTTGCTGTTGAAATGCTGGATGAAAACTATGTCAACATAAGACCTAAAGAAGCACATACCTTGCTTTCTTATTACACAGTTAATGTTACTAATTATCTTATGTACATAGACTAATAAAGGTACATTTTGATTATTTGCATGACCGCCTTCCAAACAGCTCAGCAGAAACGATGCGGCTGTATTTGAGGGGAAAAAAATGTCCCCTCAGGTAAGACATCTATAGTTTATCTATGATTTTAAAAGTGACATTTTTGTGTGTAATGCAAATTTTTATCGAAATACAGAAACTTGTGGAACAATAAAATGCTACTGGGCTACTTGCTCATATTAGCTTATGATTAGAGAAATAAACAAGTGTTTATAGTGTGTATGGGCATGTATATCGTATATTGTATTCTTTTTTTCCTGCTTGCTTTTTTCTATATTCTTATATAATTACTTATCTTGTGTGCTTGCTACTGTGACAAAATATTTTCCTTGTGGATCATAAAAGTTAATCAAAGTCTAAGAAGTCACATTCTATAATACATGCATATGCACAATAATTTCACTTCTGCAGGTGTCCTGCTGTTAAAATGGAAAAATCTCCCTAAAAATAATAACAATTTTACAAAAAAGTTGCTCTACTTTAGTGAATGAATCAGACTTTTACAGTAAAATAACATCCAGCAACGATGAATCTTAACAATCAGGTTGAGAAGAAAAGTATACAGCATTATTTGTCATTAGTTCCTGTCTTCATGTTGGGGATAATATATAACTATCATCAATTTAAGAAGGTGCTGCTGTTGTTCCACATGTGTACATGTTTGCAACTCTCAGGTATAAAAAAAAACTTTCTTTTGAGTGAGATGCAAAAAAGTGAAGTGAAAAAGTGTCAATATGAAACCCTTTATGTGAATCAAATGGACTGAAGTAAAATGAAATCAAACGGTTTTCCTTCTTCTTCTTCTTCTGTGAATGTCAGGTGTGATGTTTCTTCTAGTGATGACAAATGTAATCAAAGTGCACATTTAGCAGCTCAGACATCTGAAATCTGATCCAGATCTATGACTTTATTGCCCGACAGAACCTGACTGCATCGCTCTCCAGGTGTTTCACCGTGACCCGGTCCATCCAGCACTCAGCGTGGCAGCTGGGGAGGAACCAGCTGTGTGAGTGTGTGTGTGTGTGTGTGTGTCCTCGCAGCCAGCTGTGAGGAGAGTGAGAGGTCTTTTCCACCACAGTCAGCAGCACCTGGGCCAGCTCAGGGCAGGACCAGCAGCCAGACCAGGCCACCCAGCTTATCCTGTGGCCTATTAGTCCCAGACTGTCTATTGTTGTTTTAGGGAAAAAAAATCCCCCTCAGATGCTCTTACGTTGCTCATCAGTCTGCAATGCTCGCTGCATTCCACCAGTTAATGTAATGCTGTAATTCGGCCTTCAGCTGGGCTCACCTTCCCTGAACCTGCTCTTGTGATGTTCCAGAACGCTGCTCAACATGCAGAGAAGCAGGATTATACTGTGTAAGCAGGTAGAGAAGGCGATAGCTGGTTTTACTTGGAGAGAGGCGTCAAACCACACATATTAAGGGCAGCTCTGTCTCCAAAAAAATTACCTTACTATACAATTCAACGCATGTTTGTCTTTGTTTGTTATTGCTTTACTGTCGCTCCTTTTCAGCCGACCAGTCGTGGGCGGGACTCATCACCTAGGTAACCAAGAGACGTGAGAAGAAGCTTCAAACACGTTGTGAAAAGGTCATATTTTAACCAAAACTGTGATATTTAATCAAATAATTTAGGTGCGTAAACTTAACTAAAATGTACATTGTGACAGTGTCAAAGTGTGATATGTTCCTAAACCTAAACCATGTAGCTTCAGTGCCTAAATCTAACCAAACTAAAATACGATGGTTCTACACAGGACACTAACCCCATTCTCCTAAGTGAAAGTCCTGTTGCTGAGCATCCTTTTTTCATTGACTGTGTGGCTCCTTCAAACTAAAAGCCTTTCCTGCAGCATCCATCAACGGTTGAGCTCTATGGCATACAGGAACAAGATAAATCAGAGTATGGATATAAAGGCTAATACCTTTCTGATCCATTGCTGCATTTGTTGGTTTAGATGCTTTTGTGAGATATGTAGGAGTTCTGTCCTGATTTCACTGACTTGCAAGGTGCATGGAAGAGGGAAAATGAACCTTTTGTTTTTACTGTCGATCGGGGGGCACCGTAACCTCTAAGGAACATAGAACAGCACAGAGGAACTTATTTCAAGTCCTCCTCAGGTTAAAATCAAGCTTTGTTAACATGCACACAATGTGTAAAATAAAAAAGTCGCTGCCTCTTTCAGGCTTCATATGTAATAAATGAAAGCACCAGGGTGGGATTTTCTATATGACTATAGTATTTTAAATGGTCTGCACTTATATATATCGCTTTTCTACCTTACAGTGTTTTCTTATTCATCCATTCACACACATATTCATACCCCAATGGCGCCTGCATTGGGGGCAACTTTGCCCAAGGACACTTTGACTGTGGAGGGGCAGGGGATCGAACCTTCAGCGTTACGATTAGAGGACGACCGATCTACCACCTGAGCCACATCCACCCACAAAGGCAGGAAGGGGTTATTTTCATGAAAACCTTCCCAATACTATTGACTTTCATACGCAGCGATGAGTTTTTAGTGGTTGAATGGACAACCAGAGAGGGACTTTAAGAAACCAGGAGTTTTCTCTTCTTGTTAAATGTAAAAAGGGAATTTGAAGAAGAAAAATACATTCGTAGCATTTTGAACATGACTCATGATTGACTGAACAATCTGGCTTAATGAGGTTACTATGGTCAGTCGAGAAATCGGATATGATTTTGATCATTTGCGCGGAATAGCAGCTGTTTTTTTTTTTTTGCTGCATCCTGACCAGATGATGAATACTGATGAGCTTTTGTCGAATTCCTTTTGTACATTATTGTCATTAAATTGCACTTTAAGTCCGTTTGACCCCTCAGTTAATGACATGTTGGTCTAACACCAACATTCCGCTGGCGTCTCCGCTGCGAAATGCATCCTTGAACCGAGCGAGAAACTCGAATCCCACCCTGCTTCTGGGGAGGCCTGCTGCAGGTGATGCTAATGGCAATCTCATTTCTTCCCACTTGGAGGAGAATTGCTGCTCAAAGCCGCTGCGGAGGTGAAGGCAGCTTTTAGCATTGTGATCAACAAGCCGTGAAAACCCTTGCTCAGGGAAAGAGCAGCTTTACTGCGGGATTTGAGCCCCGTCTACCTCTTTTTTTTCCCCCCCTCTCTTCCTCTCTCTTCTTTTCACCTTGGATAAACAGAACATAGCCCGCTATTCACGTCACATCTTGCCAGTAGCCATCACCTCGATGGGAGCCAGTGCTCTGCAAACGGTCTGGTGTTGAGTTCCACCAATGGGGACAGGTTACCGGCTCCCACTGCCAACAATGTCCGTAGAGTGCAAATGTTTATTTTAAAAGTTATGTTCGAGTATTGATTTTATTTCATTTTCCCTCCTCCTAGCCCGCCTGCTCTTGGCTCAGGTAAAGTGCCTGTCCATCATGAGGTTTTCCCGCTGGAGCCAGGCGTGTTGTCTGTCTCATAAAAGCCGCTACTATAGTATAATGTAGCCCCGTGGCCCGAAATGTCCGCCTTTCCTCTCCAAGCACGCTGAGCTTCCACCGAGGATGTGTGCATGCGGTGTGTATGTAGTGTGTGGGCCCTGTCCAAGAAAAATATGTTAGGGGGCCGCACTTCTTACAATAGTCTGGACATAGAATATCTCACCTACTAGTAGGAAAAATATAACAGTTAACATTAATACCTGATATGTCCCTTTGCCCACTTTTCTTATTTTATACCCTGACCCTGTATTTGTATTCAATTAGCTTTAAATGGGTTTATGTTTAATATATAGAGTCACACTAACATTCTCTGTTCCCAAAACACATAACATAAAATATATTATCTTTCACTCTTCCTGTCAGAAGTGCGGCTCACTTTCTGCAGGGTTCACGCTGGCTTGAGCAGGTTATTTCTTTCGAAAAGGCCAAGAAAAAAAAAAGAAAAAGGGGCTCTGAAATAGTTCTGTCGCCGCACGCATGACGAGAGCCAGACGTTCTGTCACGCTCCGCGGCGTTCTCGAAGCCTGGCTCAGACAAAAGATAACTTTTTAATGTCTTGATGGATGAGTTTCTGTTGATCTGAGTTTTAAGATGAAACCGGATGACGGCAGGTATCCAGGTTGCTTCTGGTTTTTGAACGTTTTCTCACAGTTCTGCAGCAGGTTCAAGCCACAGTTTGCAAACAGGGGGCCGGACCGGGAGCCGGGAACAGGATCAGAGGCGGCGTCAGATTTTAATATTTTTTATATTATATAACAGATAATAAAATAACAGATTAGACTATGACCAATGAAATAAAGTTCTGTGCATTTGAACATAATTATCTGGACATTCTATTTGAATCAAACTGTCATGTAATGTGTATGAGATTCATGAGTTCGCAAGTATGTTGATGCTGAAGTCAGAGTTTTCAGTATCATGATGGTGGCTCTCTTTAACCTGCTAGGTAACCATGGCAACTGATGCTGTTGAGCTAACCTGGTCCAGAACAGATTATGTTCAGTGATTCTGATTTATATCAGCCAAATCATTTCCTGATGATTCTCTATGAATGATGCTGATTTTCAGCTGAGGAGATATCACTGAATAAAGCTATGCAGCTACAGTATCACACACTGTATGCATCGTGTGGCCATGGGAACCTGACATGCATTTAGTTGGTGAAGCAGAAATCACATGTGTTTTAATGTTTGGTCCTGATTACCTGCCCAGACTGTTTATATTGCTGGTTCTACTTACAGAACACAGATTAGAAAACGGATCATTCTGCTGGTACAGAGAATATACAATCAATAACATTAATTTAACTTTGATTTGACAGATTTGAAAATTAAAGTGAGATCCTGCATTATGGAACAGAGTCACATCTAAATGCACTTCAATACAAGATCGTGTTTAAATACAGTGAGATGAAAGTTTTAACATGTACATGTCAGGTAGAAATAAGCAGCTGTACTGATGCTAAATTAAATATATTAACTCACGTTTAACAGTTTTCTATCAGCATTCCTCTCTGGCATCATTTTCAGTAGCAGGGATTTTTTACAGTCATACATTTTAATATTGCTCATGGTTCTACATTAAAACAACATATTGTAGAGATGATCTTAGATCGTCTGAAAGGCACTGACAGTGAAACATTAGAGGAAAGTGTTCCGGCCGCTGTAGTCGATTCCCTTAAAGTTTCATAGAGGCTCTCGATGTAACTAATGAAGTGGTCAGCAACAGTTCAAAGCAGCTGATTGACCGTGTTGCCAAAGAAGTGACTGAGAGTTTAAAGTCTTCCTTTTCCAGCAAGGCGACGGTGGCAGAGCAGCATTTTGTTCCACCTAAACGGCTGAACAAGATGGTAAACTGTGGCATTAAAATGCTTCAGGCTTTTAAGGGAAAATTCCATCCCCACAGAGAATCATCAAAAGCCATCAGGGTGGAGGCTGATGAAATCCCACCGTCTCCTGTGGTATCAGAAAACTCTTTTTTTAAGTTCAAGGGACAATTCAATTGTGACCACGTCTTAAGCAAAAGAGGTGAACAAAGCATACATCACCTCTTTTGTTCACCAGACCGTTTGGCGAATGTTTCAGAAGGGAAACGTGCCCTTGTCCTACCTGAAGCAGAAGATCAACATAAACTAGCTAGTTGAAAACTAGCCAAAGTCATGAACGAAGACCTCAATGTTACGCCCGAAAGCTTGAAAAATCTCAACAATTTGTAAAGAGCTCTGCAGAATCTGGGGCGACATACAGTACGTTGTGGTTTCATTGCATTTACAGCAGCATGAAGTTGAAGCCTGCATTGCCTCTTGTTTTAAAAAGCACCTGCTGAAACCGGAAAAGAAGCTCAGTGCCATCAGCAGGTTCTTCTCTGCTTTGGGCAGATCAGTGCGCAAACCGTTCAAACGGTCTATCCATTTTAGGATAAATTTAGGGTTCATCTTGAAAGAAATTTGCAAGTGTTTCATTTTTCTTTCAAGATGAATACAGGGAAGAGGTTTGTTTCAGGGATTTAGTTGTAATATTAACAATAATAATAGTAGAAGAAATAATATTAATCCTGAAAAAGGAATTAGAAATAGAACAAAATGATAATAATAACATAGTAATACTACAACTACTGATAATAATAAATTACATAATAATAATAATTATAACAATAAAAAAAACAATATGCTAATTTCAGTCTCATGTGTCAATATTTTGCTCCTATAATATGCTCTAATCATATTTCCTCTTGTGGTCTGTGACTGTCTTCACCTCAGTAATTAAACTGGACAACACTTGGGTGAAATGCCAGAGAATACATAACATATATAAGCAGAAAGTTATCCATGGGGAACGTAAGGTTGTAACTGCATTCTAACATTGTGAAGTGTGCAACTTAACCTGAATTTCTTAATGTGTTGAGACAAGAGGCAATGTGTAGTGCATGTCATAATCTGAGGGTCCAGCAACTGTCTCTGTCCAATGAGGGAAGTTTTCTGCCTTATCACTGGACCTGCAAATGATTTTTTCACAACATAACAGTACCTCCTATCACAAAATGAACCAGGCAAGGACAGGAATTCCCACACACAAGAGAAATATTTTGGAAATGACTGTATTGGAGTCTATGGGCAGTTCTTACTACTCTCTCTCCAGCTCCGGTCGGCTCTGACCAGGTGAAAATCCGTCCAAAGTTACGAGCGAGTCTGTAGCGAGATGCGTGAATATGTAGTTCTTCTTGGGGTTTACAACTAGGGTTGTGTTTTTGTATTAATAACGAATTAAAGTACTGACAATTGGGCTACTGTTAAAGTATAATACGTGCAATATGAAATAAGTGTAAAAGAGCACATCGTACTGGTGGTATTTTTTGTGTTTTTACTACACTGGCAGTGTTTGAGGGAATTTTGCGCTCGTTGCTAAGGCAACCCTGTTCGGCGTGCAGCCTCGCCGTAGACCCAGAAGAGATCCATCCTACAGGGTCTGTAATGTTTTTGTGTGTACTGTAGGTGGTTGTAATGCACCTAAATGTTGGATGCCAACTGTCAGATCAATAGAAAAAGAAGCAGCAGCATCCGCAGCAGCAGCTAGGCTAGGCTATGCTAGTAGCTAATGTAGTCAGCTGTCGGGCGCCATTTTCCTGCATGTGTCCTTCTTTTCAGAGTCGTATTCATTTACAGAGAAATGAAAGTAACGACGAGCGTGTAGCCCAAACACAGTAAAAGCACTTATATTTTATCACAGATAAACGATAACAGCTATGAACGATATCGTTGGGATCACTTTCAGAGTGATCTAAGAACAGCTTCTCTATGCCTGGACATATTTTTTGTCTTTTCTATTTGAATGAATACGGAGCTTATACGCATGTTTACAGAATGTTAACGCTGGTCAGTGTGGGCGCACACATCTGTATAATGATCTCTATAGTTATTAGTGTGGACGGCCAGAACAGGAAAATTGGTTGATGCCTGACTGTTGGAAGAAAAGAACGACAAAAATATCCCAGTAAATGCGTTGTCTAACAGGGGAAAAATGTTTCCCAGACATGAAAGATAATTCCAATTGAAATGTATTGGTCTGAATTTCGTGCTGGGGAACACAAAAAAGTAAAGCAAATCGTGTTCCAGGACACAAAACAACAGATTAAATTTCATGACTATTTCACGAATTGCCATGAGACTGGGTTGGAGTACAGAGCGACCGTTCTTCACTCCATCAGCGTATTATTAATGATATCAATGTTAATTCAAATGCTAAAGCTATGTTTTGATGATCCATGAATCTAATAGTAAAATGATGCAGGACTTTGACATTGGCTGGAAATCACAATATGGGTGGAAATGAGCTGCTTGGCGGTGGTGGGCACTCTCCAAGTGCTTTTCTAGTATAGAATGTAATTAACTAGTTCTGGTTCCAGATGGCATCAGTCCCCAATCCTCAACACAAGCCTTTAGACTCATCGTGTGCCACTTGCTTTGTGGTTTTGTAAATATTTGATCATATTAAATGAAATACAAGAGCTTTAAGGCTTCTCTGTAGACTCCAACTATGTCTTAAAACTACTAGTATATTCAGAAACCCATACCTACATTAAAACTGCTGCAATAAATCTTTTCAGAGATCAATTCCAAACATGCTTCCAGTGCGGAAGACCCAATTCACAGTCCTCCTCTCATGCAAAAATATATTCCAGAGTTTATCTGATGCTGAATTCGAGGCTTTTTAAAAAGATGTACTGTATAAACTATCAGTTTGTGAATGTAATTGAAGGGTAATTAAGGGCAGCTAGAGCTAGAGCTGAGCAGATCTCAGTAGCTGCTGTCTCGTGTTGTGACTTGAGTTAATTTCACATGATGTAGTGGGTTAGTTTCCTAAAATTACACATTTAAACATATTCAATAGGAAATTAGTTTTATACTGATTACAATGTAAATATTACCCAAGCCATGCCACCATGCCAACCATCTGGCCTGCAAGAATCCCTCCAGTTTTACAAAACAAACGCACGTATTATCTGTAATTTCTGTAAATATGGACCATGACTAACAATCAAAATAAAACTAATATGCTCAAACAAACATATTCACTATGGGACAATTGAGAGAAGACATTAAATTAAAGGAGTGAATGGTTCTTTTTATGTGTTTTACAGTATGTCATCCAACTTTAAACTCTTTATCTACCAGTTATGGTGCCTTTTGTAGGGCGGACATGTTTGATTGTAAAGAAACAATGGGGATTTTGCAGTGGACCTGAATGAACTTTGAAGCAACTTGGCCAACAACAATGCCTCCAAATACCTGCAGGAGACTGACTGTGAATAGCAGCTCCACAGTGCACCTGACATTCGAAAAAAAACAAAACAAAAGTGGCTTTCTGTCATTTTGAAAGTTTTAATAATCTTCCTTTCTATACGGTGACCGAACTAGAACCACGGCAACGTCCTCCACATAGACTTTCAGCACTTGGGTTTGAGAGCGTTTCCCCCATTTGCGTGACCTCTGTAGATCTCCTCCTCATTATACATCCTCCCTGTTTGCCCACATCACCAGGCAACGGCCAAAATCAACTTGATGCTTGAATCTCTCGCTCATTTGCAGTCATGCCAGCGCCCTGTTTTATTACGCCAGTGACTTTAACAAGTTTGAAAGACTCTTCCAAGAGTAACCTTAGAGTTCCTCACCCCCAGGCTTCCTCTGTGATATAACTGTCTCAGGCCTTCAATACGACCCTGGGGCAGAGTTCAGATCCGGCTGTGTATTTCTAAATGCGTTTATAGTATGTGGAAATGCGAGGGTGCATTCAGGCGTAACCACTGTACGTGCACACAAACATACACTCATCCAAACACGCCGCACGGAGAGATGTTCAAACACCAAGTATGTCTACACTAAAAATAAAGACTAATGAGTTAGTCTTTTCTTTGGAGTGAGATTTCAGCTATCGCAAGACGGATTTTTTCAACCATCACAAATAATCAACCAATCTTTTTTTAAATAAATCATTTATAATGAAAACCATTTTCAACTGTACTGCTCCCTAAATCTGATTAGTTTACTTGTTTTGGCATAAATATCTAGAGCAATACTTCTCATATCTAAGTCTTGGCTCATAAATTGAGCAATTACGGCGGCAAAAATTGCTGTTTGGTCTGCCACTGAAGCTTATAAACCTATCAGACGGGGTATTAAACAATCTGAGACTCCCTGCGTTATGCCCTCTTAGCTTCTCATTTTCCTCAACATTTAGAGCACAAACCGCGTGAGAATCCATCTGAAACAGCTCTGATGAAACTGTTGCGAAAGTTGCAC
>NW_007579673.1:76928-110726 GCF_000690725.1 Stegastes partitus | reverse complement strand
TGGCACTTTCCTGCCCCTAACAGCATAGTTTTGGTAAACCAAACCAAACAGTGGGTGAAAACAAACCTTAGTTCTAAGAATAATGGTCCAACATGGGACACGAACTCCAGTCTTCTGGCTTGAACCAACTTATACGTCCATCCTGCCTTCTCACGCGGACTTTTGTGCCTCTTTCAAAGTCTTTCCCCACTCAGTCACAGTCGTACCTTTCAGTGAAAACACATGAAAACAAAATGACATTTCTTTCAAAGTCTAAATTGGAATGTTGTATTGGAATGTAAATTTCAGGAGACAGGTTTGAGCACATCCAAAACCAGAGTTTGTCACAGACCTCCAATTAGTGGTTGCTTTTTTTCTCCCCACCGTCCGGACAATCCCTCTCCAACTTAAACCGTGGTTAACCAAACTTTAAAGGGCTACTCCGTCAAATTAGTGCGGCAAATCCATAAAGTTATCAGACTCACAGGAGACAGATTTAATAAAGCAAAAAACTGAAGCATCAAAGGCGCTGATGTTTAGATTCACAGCTTGTGATTTGGCAGCGAAGGGAAACTGTTTCCACATTTTAATGATGTAAAACTCTGTGAGGCAATTTAGGTAAACTCCTAAAGCTGTCATTTAGTCTATTTGTAGAAAAGCAAAACAGTTCGATTTTACTGCTTTTTTTTTTTTTACATAGACCACATGAGATCCAGATCAAAAACTACTACATATAATCTTAGTTTTTTTTGGATTTTCACAAATAAAATAAAGTTTTAACACATCAGACATTATGTTTTGAAGACTCTTTAGCCTCTCTGGCATAATCTAGTCAGATCTGATCAGGCTATATGTAGTGTTTTTTCTGTTTTGGACCTGATTCAATGTGGTCCACATGCAACAAAAAAAAACTGTGAAATCTTCCTTTCTTGTATTTTCACAAGTAAAATAAAGGCAATACCAATTTAGATTCAGATTTGACCCGTCTATATGTAGAAGTTAGTGATCTGAACCTGGTCTAATGTGGTCAACATGCAACAAAATTAAATCTTTCCCCCGTTTTTTTTGTTTTTACAAATAGAACAAAGGTTTCACAAATCAGGGACTGTTTTCAAGACTTTATAGCCTATCTGGCCTAATCTGGTCCAGATTTGATCCATATATATATATATATATATATATATTGTAGTTTTAGATCAGGAGTTGGTCTAATGTGGTCTAGATGCAAAAATTTAAAAAAAAACATTAAAAGCATCCTGTTTTTCATTTTCACAAGTAGAATAAAGGTTTCACAAATCAGCGGCATTGTTTTTGAGACTTTTTAGCCTCTCTGGTGTTATCTAGTCCAGATCTGACAAATCTATATTTAGTTTTTAATCTGGACTAGTCTGCTGTGGTCTACATGCAAAAAAAAAAAAAAAGCATTTTCTTGCATATTCACCAATATAATAAAGGTCTCACCAATTTAAAAGTTGGCTTCAGGCAGCATCAGGACTCTACTTAAAATGTCTAACATGGTTTTACATCATTAAAATGTGAAAAAAACAGAATCGGTTGCTAAGTTTTCGCTTAACTGCCAAATCGAAAGCTGTAAATTGAAAACCAGCCTCAGCGTCGTGACGCTTTGTGCCGGTTGTGGGTTCATTTCTAAAACCTCCCCTAATAGAACCGGACAGTGTCTCTCATTACACCTTTTTTTTTTTTTCCTCATATCTCTGGAGCTTCAGGGTGACATGTGTGTCTTCTTAGCTCCCATCGAGGTAACTCTGATGGCATCATTCAGCTTATTTTCTTCCCCCGAGGACATCATCAGGGTCGTGACTAGTAAATTAAATATCGCATATAAAATTAGCAGAGTCCCCCAAAGCTAATATATCATAATCGGGGAGGGAGAACGGAGAGAAACGGAGACGGACCGAGAGAGATTTGAAGGAGATCAACTCGATGTGAATGATGGCGTGTTTGGGGCCTCGCCCGGCCGTCCTGACATTGCACCACAACAATCAGTCATTTCAGCAATGACACACACACACACACACACACACACACACTGGTAATAGGCAGATGATAATCATGCACATACACAGCGCTCATCTCCGGCTAGATTGCGGAAGAGCACCGCAGGTCAGTGTGTTATTATTATTACAGCTTCTCATTCGCGCGGCTGCAGCTCTGTGCATGCGTGGATGCTGGAAAGACGAGCACATAGACTGCTGCTCACTGACAGCTTCACTGACAGTAAAAGGAAGGAAGGGAGCGAGACGGAGAGCGAGAGAGGGAAGGGAACGAGGGCGACACAGATGCAGAGAGTGTTGCAGAGAGAGAGAGAGAGAGGCAAGGATAGAGAGAAAGACGCCTTGTATCAAGAAAAGTGACAGTGAAGGGCTGCCGAGAAAACAGAGAACAGAGAGTGAATGAACGGGAGTGTGTGTGTGTGTGTGTGTGTGTGTGTGTGCATAAAAATAGACGAAGCGACTGCGGGGAAGAGAGTGATGGAAACTGCGAAAGAAAAAAACGACGTGGAGAGAGAGACAGAAGGAAAAAAGAGAAAGAGCAGAGAGGGGAATTAAGAAAACCACAGAAGAAGAAGAAGTAAGGCAGCTTTGTGTGGCTGAGGAGGACGGAGAGAGGAGGACGAGGCGAAGGGGGACCAGTTTTAAAGAAGAGGGGACTGACTGGGGAGCGCAACAGGAGAGAGGAGAAAGAAGGGGAAGGCTGACGAAATGGAGAGAGAAATCCGGAAAGAGGATTTAGATAGAGAGAGTGGAGAGAGGAGAGGAGAGGGGAGAGGAAGAGAGAGTGCGGGGAAAGGGAGTGGTAATTGAGAAGAATGAAAGGCTAAGAGCTTTGAAGACTGTATTAGTTGTACTGTGTGAAAGGGCTATGGATCACTTAGTGACATCGATGTATTGGATTGGGGATAATGGGGATTTATGGTGGCACTTAAGGCCATACCGGTTGAATTCTGGCCCAAATTGTCATAATGCAGAAACGTGGGGCGGATGGTGAAGGGTACATGGGCGTGTGTCTGCACGGAACCAAAGAGAAAGAGAAGCTGGAGGAAGGAGGAAGTACGTACATCCCTAAAATGTGGAAGTTCCTCTCTGCAATAAAAGTCCTGCATTAAGATGTTCATTTAATCCTTTGAAGCCCAATCGGTTTATGGCCGTTTTTTTTTTTATTTTTTTGCTCCTGCCGCATTTCCCTTCATGTCGGCTCAATTTTAATTCAATTTAACGTCCTGCACCTCTGTGGAAACAACACAAAAATGATGTATGTGCACGATGACACACTTATAATGCCATAAATCATTTTTAAAAAAGAGAAAACTTCTGTAAACTAAACTTTTAATTCAAGAACTGTATTCAGTGTATTTTCACAGCGCCTCCTGGTGTTACCAATACTAAGAAAAAAATGGTGGTTGTATATACTCTAGATATTCTTTACCATCTATTTGTTTTTTTTTAAAATTTATTTCCACACTTGACTCCTATCTGCTCTGTAAACACAGTCCCCATTCAGCCAAATAGTCCCTGAATTGTTGTTTTGTGACTGTTGGTCACAGATGAGTCATTTGGGATTTCTCTATTGCAGTGTGGATCACAGAATTTTTTTTGTTTGTTTTTTTTTTGTTTTTTTTTAATAAAATCTGGTTAGTGCAAAGGCAAACTTTTTAATTAGATGTGTCGAAAAAAAAAAAAGGGATTTTGTGAAATATCACAATCTTAACCTCACATTTCTTTAGTTTTCTAGAGAAAACTGTTTGTCGCACATGATTAGTTGAAAATCTGTTGATTCCTTCTGTTTTTGCAGTTTCTAGCTCTGATAATTGCTTTCATTTTGGTGATTTTTTTTTTTTAAACACGCCTCTTAAACCTGCTGGTGGGTTTGGAGGATCAGAGGGTTCGTACAGGATCTGCAATTTTGGCTTCAGGTATAAAAAGTAAAGTGATTCATTTTGACCTGTGGCTCCTGTGAGACTGCCTCATTATTATAGACATTATATAACACCTGCTATTGAGCTTTGCGGACGCCATGAAATAGCTTTTAGATGTAAAGGATGCTGAGGCAGGATACTGAGATTAAGAGGATTTGAAAATTAGTAACTGGAGAAACCATTTTCACACAGTCTGCATTTGACATTTACATCCTTTCAGAAACAAAGAAAATCAAGTCAGTTCAGCCACAGTCACAGCACTTTGGCAAATGGAACACAACAGGGCTGCAAGTGATGATAATTCTTAGTGTTGATGAAACTGAATAATCATTTATTGTATTAAATAAAAACTGACAATCACAATTTTCTTGAGCTCCAATTTTCAGCAACTTTATACAGTATTTTTAGTTTATATTTTAGAAGCTCCACATATACAATATTTATTTATATATTATAAGCATGTAGGGTTTAACTGGTATCTATAGCTAACATAAATGTAGTGCAGTCAAAGTAAAAAAAAAAAAACAGCTATAAATGGAAATACAGCGTCTTAAAATTGTACTCAAGTAAAGTATTTGAGGAAATGTACTTTCTCACCACCTCTGCTGAAAATAGATAGAGCACGCAGCAGGACGGAGCCGAAATACATCCCAGCAGCTATGTTCACTCAGTAATCCAGTAACAGGATTAATTAACTTTCCTTCCAAATTAGATGACCTCATATGAACACTGGAATCAGACTCGAGTGCCTTCACTGGTCGTAATCCAGACCAAAGTTTAAAAGTGATGACTGTTTCGATTACTTTGAAACCCGTCGCTTTTCCAGGGACGGGCCTTTTGCTGAGCATGTGTTTCTTCCTGTTCGCAGTTGCACACTTTCACACCTTTGAGATGCCAAGTGGAACCAGAGTTTTCTGCTCTTGGCGACAGAGCAGCTCCACCGGAGAGTCTGGAGGTTAAGCACCTCTTTCACTTGGCATAGCTGTTGAATATTAAGGAGGAGTTTTACTCACTTGATCACTTTACTTCCTCGCGGTGGTGCCACTGATCTTTTCTTTATGGTGTTTCTTGTTCCAGAGAGGGGCTGTAACTGACGAATATCTTCATGATCGGGTGATCTGATTGCTTTGTGGTCGCACTTCTGTCTACAAGGTAGAAAATAACAAACAGAATGAAAAAAAATGACCAAAGTCTAGAGTGTTGACTTTAAAGGTCCCACACGGTGAAAATCCATTTTTATAGTACGTCTTTAAAAAAGTTGTAAAATAGCAGCTGTGAGAATATGAAGAAGTTTCCTGCTAACGTTCCTCTGGCCCCTCATGACCTGGATGGCCCCCGGCTTTACAAGCATGTGAGAATGTTGTTGAGTTGGTCGGTGGAAACTGAGGTACCAATAGCTGTCCTGCTCCACCTTTGTATAATAATGCCCCCTACCTGCTTTCAGGTCAGCTGTTCAGAGAGAGCAGCCACCTCCCAGTCTACCAGCTTTATTTACTTTCTAGAGCTGCTTCTGCTCACTCTAAAATGTCACAACCAAAGCTCAACAAATGTTTCTGCTGCAAAAGTGAGTCTTTTTGCACTTCCAGCGTCTGTGGAACTGAAGACCAAACGGATTACTTTTATTTTATTACTTTGTTTTTGATGTCCACACAGCAAGCAGGCAGTCCTTACTGTTAGCACACTGTGCGACTAGTGGGGCTAACGTTACCATCGTCTTTGATCGTATGCCTACAGGTCAGAGTTCTATGGAAGCTGATGGACATTCACAAAACTGCAAAACCCATTTGAAATAAAAAAAACAAGGCCTGTGGGTTACTGAGCTTTCATGTTGCCTGTTGCGCTTTAGTCAAGTCGCCATTATTTGCAAAGAACCTTTAGAACAACAGTCATGGAGCTAAAGTGCTTTCCAATGGTGAACGAGATTGATGTAATAAATTACATCATTAAATAAACCCAGCAAGACCCCATAATGTTATTTACAATGTGAATTTACCTGAGCATTTAAATAGTAAGTTTAAAATCGTACTGTTACAATAAAAGGCACAAAGTTATACATAGACGACCCAATTCAATGAAATATTCTCTATGAGCGCATCGGAGAGGAAGAACTCCCGACCTGAACTCTGCAGGGTTTACATGTGTTTGCTGCTCTCCTGCTCTCTGTGCTCACAGGAAGTCTGTTAGCTTCTATCCAGCTGTTGTTTCTCTGCGCTGTCAATTAAAGCTGAAGAGAGAGTCTTCTTCCTAAAGGGGGCGACGACAGCAGCAGTTTAAAGCTACAGGAGCTGAAACAGCCCACGTTGAACAGAAGTTAACGTTATAGAAGGACGGTGAATGAATGAATGAAAAAAACACGACATATTCTGGAAACACGTGAGACCAAAATGTTCTGAAAAGAGACACAATAAGACACTTTTGAATTATGTCTCAGTCCAAACCCCAAAACAATTAAGAAACGTAGTGAGAAGGTTTGAAGTCTAATGACTTTGTCCAACCAACGTTATAATGTGAGAAAAACAGAGCTGCACATTCTAACTTTTGAAAGGCAGCAAATGATGGACGTTTTTTTACGAGATAATTGTTTCTAAATAATTAATGCATTGTTATTTTTGTGGAGAAAGTCCTGGTGCATTTCCAAGAACGTAAAAATATCATTTAATGTATATCTTTGCACTATTAATTTATTGCTTTTTGAAGTTAAATGACAGTTTGTTGGGATAATGTCACTCTCTCTCAATGCAATAATTAAAAGATGCCACGCAGTTGAGTCTGCATTTACCAACAAACAAAACAATTTAATCCCACTGGCAGATTAATTTCTTTGATTACAAAAACAGTGTTTATGACCCATTTGTTCCATCATCTAATGGATTCATTGACTAATTGTTTCAGCACTAATCCAGACCTTCTGGTCACAAGCACACATCTCCAGCCGTGAAGTCCCAAACACGCCGGACGCAGTAATTGCTGCATGCAGTTGTTTGATTCCCCTAATGTGATTATTTTATGGTGGATTGTACGCTTGAGGGTTGATGCATCAGCAGCTCCAGCACCTCATCTGCATGGCATCACCACCTTGGGGGAAGTTAGTCTCAAGGATGTGCCGATTGCCCACCTTTTTATTCGAGGAATAGGAGTTTTATAGAAAAGTGCCGGTATCCCATGAAAATTTTAGCAGGTGCTGGAGTATAATCGAGTTTAAATGTTAAAGAGGGACAATGCTGCATGCACTTTCACTAATGCTGGAAAAATGTAATTGAATATTAATATTTATTGGATTTTTTTCCGCCATTATAACAGTACTTTGATGGCATAATGTTTTTTTTGGTTATTAGGTATTTTTTGTTAACTTTAACTGCTTTTAATAGTTGGGAATGAAGTGATAAGTCAATGACAGCTTTAATTTGTACCATAAATTGACTTTATTTGTAAAGATAATGTGAGTGTGCTTGGTTGTCTGTCTCTAAGTGTAGCCCTGTGATAGACTGGTTACCTGTCCAGGTGAACCTGCCTTCACCCTAAGTCAGCTGGGATAGACTCCAGCCCCCCGTGACCCTAGTGAGGGTTAATCGGAGTATAGATGATGGATGGATGGAGGTAGAGATACAGAGTAAAGACGAGTGTTTAGACCAACAAACGTGTGGCCTTTTTACATTAGACAAAATAAAAAGCTAACATTTTTTGACGCTCTCTCAGTGAGGACAGCATATCGTCTGTGAATATGTCTGGAGTTTAATTTGCACTGACGGATGTCTGCTGTGTTTCCTTTACATTCAACACCACACCACATTATTTTTGCACCTTTTTTTTTTTTTACCCGTACACCATCAGCTCCACACTGCATTCCTTGTGACGTGATCTGTTCTACAATCTGTTTGTTATGTGTATGTAAAGACCCATCTCCTGACATATTATCACCTTATAAAGATGATGTCTGGAAGGTATTACAGTTGCAAACATTTGCCTGTTTACACATCTACCACTTACCGAGCGGCATTTGCATTTATTTGCAGTTGTGTTCCTATCCTGATGAATGCAAATCCAATATTCGCTCTGCCTTTATTTTTTTTGGTCACGGCCAGCTCCTGAGGGAAATACCTGGCTCTTTAGCTGCTAAACGCTCAGCTGTGTTCGCCTGCTAGCTGCTAACTTGGTGGTTTGTTTTTGGATGGTGGTCGGATGCTGTTTGACGGGTTTATCGGAGCTGAAAACAGCTGGCCGCTTCAACTGGAAATGAAGCTATGAGAGTTTAAACAGTGAACCAGAACAGTGATGTTGCAGGCAGAAAAACCAAAAACACTGACGTGAGAGACATTGAGAAGCTCCAATAGAAACTATGGAGTCAGGTAATGATACACAGTCAGTTCCTCACTACAACTGAGCCCATTCTGAGAGAAGGAGGAAAACCATTGTTAGTCTAACTAATTATAGCTGTTTTCAGTACACATACCATTAGTTTTATTAGTTTTGGTTCTGTCTCCAAGATTTCTGCCTCTGCCTCAATAAAACTGTGGTGAATAAAATTTGGTTTTTGGTGCTCACAGCAATCAAAAATAACAATTTAGGAACAATTCAACTGCAAACTGCATTATATTTCCAGCAAAACAAAACTCACTGGGAACCATTTTAATTGGAGAAACAGTAACAAGGACCTTGTTTCTGAGGAGAAGCATTTTACATTTATTTTTTTTGATGCTGTCTGCACCACTGCTTTTATTTTCAACTCCACTTTCCAGGTGTGGAGTATGAAATCTCCAAGGTGAATATCTCACAACCATGCCGCAAAACACAACCGAGCTGCTCGGCAAAAATGTGTATTTAGGTATATTTTTTTTTGGTAATTTGGGCAAAACTGACCCCTAAAGTGGCAGAATGTGTTAGCATGTAAATCCAGTGTAACACAACCTGTTCCTGCTTTCCAGTCTGATTTGGTTGTTGCTCCGCTCGCAGCAGCTGACATGCAAATCTGCCCTGATTATCTAATAATGAACTGAGGAAATGTGAATTATGAGCAAATGTGCATCACTGCTGTCTGGGGAAAAACCTCTTACACTGACTGCATCTTATTTTTTCCCCCTTAATGAATGTGTTGAGTCAGTTCCATGACCCCTTGGGCCTGAAAAACTTATTAAAACTCCATTGTATGATCTCAGAAATACTGTACACCGGAGTCCGCGGGTAAACAAACAGGATTTCTTCATTCCCAAGTCTGGTTTTTGGAGAGCCGTGGTCTTTAATAAAGGCTATATACTGTCTGCATTTGTGTGTGCAGAGAAAGAGAAAGCGTGAGGAGGGGGAGTGAGAGAGAGGCAGACAGTGACGAAAAGACTCCTCTGAGTGGCGTAAGATTATTGAAATGCACCTGGAAAGTAAACTAATTTTCTCTGCGGGTCAGAGGACTGGTTATGGTAATAAAAAGAGAGATGTCATTAGATTCAGTGGTATTTGAAGAGTTCTCAGGAGGGGGTGGAGGGAAGAGAGAGGGAGAGGCATCTGTAATATCAGTGTGTTGGAGAGAAAGAGTGAGATAATGGAAATAAAAAAAAAGAGATGTGTTTTTTGTTTTTTTTTTCGTGCAGCCTGCTTCCCCGCCACTATCTCTGTCTCCTCTGTGTATATGTTATTCATGAGCCTGACCTACATGCGCTCATGCTTGTGTGTGTGCGTGCGCGAGTGTTATGTGTCAGCAGCACCATGCAGGAGTAAGTGATAAGGTTCTGGTCCACTTTCCAAGATTCACCAACCACTTTCACGGTCTGACCACCCAGTTTGATATTTCTTCTTACAATAGAGAGCGATCTCCAGATGGCAGAATCAGCCGTGTTGATGCTCTCATATGTCTCACTGTATCGCTGCCGCACAGGCCCACTTACACCTGCCCGCTTCTTCTTCTTCTTCTTCTTCTTCTTCTCCTCCATGCAGCAAGAGAGAGAGAAAGTAGAATATGTAAATCTTGGCATATGATTGCTTCAAACTTACACTATAACAACTAAAATGTGGCCGCAACAGATTGCGGTGGAGATGCTGCAGATTCTCCTCATCTGCCAAAAGAAACGCTGCTCTTGAGCGTAGCTGCCTCTCTGTCCACAGTGACGGATCAAATCTTGTGAAATGCAAGCTGTCTCCTAAGCAACAGCGAAGCAGGGGAGTCCAAAGAAAAGCTGGACTTAGCAACATTAGATCTTTAGCCTCTCTCTCGTCCCTTTGGTGTCCTTCAGCATGAAACATCACAGACTGGCCTGGTTAGTAAACATGAGCGTGCTGTGCACAGTTTACTGATGTTACATTACTGGGGCTCCGGGTACTGAAGGGAACTGGAATATTCAGTGAACTCTTGCTGCCACTCGGATCTTGAGGTTGACTTTTTCTTTGCAGGTTTGGGGGGACGATGGAAAGCTTGGCGATTGAAATTTTGATTTCCTAATAAGTGAGGGTGTGGAGACAGGATGTGAGGAAGCTGCCAGAAGAAGCTGTTTGTAGAGTTTATAGAAAGAATTATAGGAATGAATGCATTCAGGTAAATTAAAAAAGCAAAAAAAGCAAGTGGTAGGCGAGTTAAGGTAAGCGAGATAGTCGAAGACAAAGGCAGAGCTACAGATTTGAGGTTTTACTGGATAGGATCCGTGTATACATCAGTGAATGAGTCAGCAGAAAAGCCTTTTAGAGAGAGAGAGAGAGAGAGAGAGAGAGAAAATGATGATATTTTTTTCTGATATTGCTGTAAGTATAGTTGGAAATGCATTGTTAGACAGTATATGTGGCATATAATGATAGATCGCAGAGCAAAAACACCCAGAGGCACGAGGCACATTTAATAGGAACAAATGGGGGTCGTTGCAGTCCTGTGCAGTTCTACGACATGAAGCCACCACATCCACAATGAAGTGGAGGCTTTTTTTTCTGTGTCATGGCTTTTGTTTTCTGTGTGTGTTTGCACTAGTCGATGCTTAAGATGCTTCCTCTCTCTTCTCGTCCCTTCTCTCCACCTCAGGGCGTCCGAACGTGGTGGAGGCCATTCCGGATGACCCCACGTACAACGTGAGCAGCGAGCTCACCCTGACGGTGAGCAGCGGCGACGACAACGCCTTCATCACCTGCGCCGTCGACCACCCGTCCCTCGCCCCGGGGGACAAGAGGAGCGAGCAGGCCCTGCGAGTGCTGTGTGAGTCAGCTGGGAAATGTGTGTGTGTGTGTGGGGAAACAGAAGAGGGAGAATAGAGGACAGACAAGCAAAACCTCCAAACTGTTCTGTGTTTTTTTTCTTTTTTTCTATCCCTGCCTTGACCTTCTCTTTTATTGGGCAGTATAAGCACATTTTCTCCCCCTCTTCAGTTTGATCTTTGCTCCAATAATTTCACATTAGCAGCCCCGCAATAATGACCACACAGGAATTTCACCTTGCTCCGGCAAGAGTTGAGTCACAGTGGATAAAAAGAGCAGGTTATCATCTAAAATGAAACCGTAATTGGAAGCCGCCGCCGCCGCCGAGGATGTGCCAGTGCTGCCACCCTGTGGGCGTCGCGGCGGCACTGCATCGCCGAGGGAGAGCGGCGCCGTTGTGTAAGGGGGTTATGTCATTGTGGGAGGCAGAGAGATGGTGACGCCTACAGGATGCAGGTGGGAGTAAGATGGAGACGGGGATGAATGAGACTGTCTGCACGCTCATGAGTCCTGTGTTATGTAACTATACTCTGTGTCTGTGTGTATTTCTGTGTCTCTTCTACTTACAGATTCCCCAAAAGTGCAGATCCAGCCTGAGAGCGATCTGCCGAGAGAGGGGGAGAAGTTCTCTCTGCGGTGTTTGGGCGACGGCAACCCCAAGTAAGACGCTGTGTGCACGTCTAATTAAAACACTGGAATTGAAATATTGCACCTGAACAATGAAACACTGCATATTAACATGCATTGTGCAATATTTCATTTTTCAGGTGCAATATTAAATTATCATGCATGACATTACCTCAGTATAATTGCCAGCATTACTTTTCACTCTTCTGTTTTAGTCTTATTTTAGCGTGCTTATTTTATTTTCAGGAATGTACTTAGATCTTTTAGCTTTTCTGCTTTTTTCTTACTGCATTTCTTATGTCATGTCATTTAGTTTTTTCTGACCTAGTTCAACAATTTCCTTCGGGATTACTAAAGTTGCATCTTATCTTATTTAAGCGCAGTCTAGACACCACGTGCACCCCCACATACCTACATGCACAGTACAGCAATACCCCAAAAATGCGATTAAATAGAAATATTGCTGCACTTTTTTTTTTTTTTTCCCAGCATAACTGTCTTAGTAGATATGCAACATCATCGTCATGTTCCTACATTTTCACACAGTTTCAAGCAGAACGGACTTTTTTCCTCCTCTGTGGCGATCAGAGGAATCAAGTGCATGAATGAATGACAACGAATTTTCAAAGTCAGCTGCAGTGAATCATGGCTGTCGCTGACCATACTGATAGCTTTTAGCAGTCGAGATCCTCTCACCGGCGACTGTCAGCGCCCTCGTAAGCTCAGCTGTGATTCACAGTCTGTGACATCTTCTGTAAAAGCATAATAAAAGACACTGAGCGCCGCAGGACCAATCGCAGTCTGGGGATTCCTTTCAGGCTGCTGAACTACTAACCTTATGCACAGTGCTCGTGTTGGCTAGCTTTGTGCTGAACTGAATGTGACAGCTTGGACCAGCGACGGGCTGAAAGTATTACTACTGAACAGCAGACGGTGTGAATCAGCGCTGAGTGGCGACGATGATGCGCTCACCTGTTGCTGTGTTTACTGGAGGGCCTGTGAACAGCGATACCATCACTTACTGCCACATATACACACTGAAGTGTTTTTGAACAGGGAGTGAAACCGCTTCGCTTCAGAAGAGAAATCAGCAAACTGCTTAAACTGGTGATTCTGAATCTTTGAAATGAACAGAATCAGTACTTTGTGATTTCCACATGTTGTACCAATAAATACTGACTTCAGGTTAAATTTTACAGAAATCACAACCACGTCAAGGATCATGTGGTAAATCTGTATAAGGCAGCCGAAAGACAAATCATCAGACCTTCAGTACAAAAACTCTCTTTGTTGTGAAGCGTCAAATTTTAGAAATCTGCAGCGCCAGAAGTTCCAAAAAAGTCACTATAATTTTATTTATTTTATTTGTCTGACCTGGCAGCTCTATTTTAAGGAGCAGTTAAGTTAGTTAACTATAGATAACTTGCTTTAGGATTGAACATGTTTAAAATAAATCATCTTTGACTGCTGGGGGAGATATTAGTGCGTCTGTTTTCAAAATTAGACACTTCAAGATGCTGCAACATTAGGCTACTTCAACCCTTGCTTTCTCTCATAATGATTTATTTATTTATTTATTTTTAATAAGTTCTTTTCCGGTCATTGATTAAACTTCTAAAATATCATCTCCATGCACCAGAAATACATATTTAGAATTTTTTTCTTCATGAAAACGATCCCTTCCTGTCCTAAAATGTCCTTAGATGTAACTCTACACTGTTGTCTAAAACGTGCAACTCCATGAAGTCCTTGCCTCTTTCTCCACCCGCTCCTCTGCCTCTCGCTGCAGCTCGAGCACACCGGCTCACCTACAACTCCACTTAAACACTCTAAAACTTCTCTGTGCCACTCGAGTAAGATTGGATTAATTCAGCCACACATGATCAAACCAGAAACCAATTCTGAAGAAGAGCAATGAGACAAAAAAAAGTCCCTCGTTGCACAATTACAGGACGTGTTCATTAGGTTTTGTACAGATGAAACTGAAGAAGTCTGAATATTTTTGAACCTGGGATCACATCCTATTGTTTCGTGGCCTGACTGTGTGTTTTACTCATGATATGTCTTCTAGTGAATAAGAAAAACCACATGGACATGTCAAAAAGCTGAGACTGACATCATGCAGTTAAGTCAGCTTCTATGTGCCGTCTTTCATCGACTGCAGGTTAGCCGTATTTATTTTTATGTTACCTTCCGCCTCATCACTCGAACCAGGTGCGATTCCTTGACACGACTCCTTTCTCGGCAAGCCCAAGTGCATGACATGATTCAGATAAATGCCGCCTCTTCACACGGCACCTCGGCCCGTCTCACCAGAACGTGTATTGATGGAGGCCTGGCCTGTAATGAACAGGTCAGGCAGGGTGTTGCTACTAATCGAAGCGTCGGTGCGGTAAACACACATGCGATCGCTGTTTTGTTACTGAAAAGCTGTCGAACTACACGGCGGATACACAGCAACACCTCCGAGCCGTGCGTGCGGGTGACAGCGGTGACAGTCGGCACACACTCCCGAACACTTGTAAGCACATTAACATGCTCAATTTCTGACACCCCTGTCGTGCAAACAGTCGCTTGTTTCGAACTCGACTTGTGTATAAACACGCGGCGCGAAAACACCTGCTCGTACAAGCTCTTGCGTGTCCGCTGATACGGTGTGCACACAATTTTTTTATTTTTTTCTCAGCGGGAAACAAACTGCAGCCGGCGTCTTAAATTCTGCCCACACAAATACACTCTTTCCCCTGGCCTTTCTGCATTATAGATGAACCTCCATCGATCCGCTCGCCTCCCCCCTCCGACTCACCTCCACCTCCATCATCAGGTATCTCTCTGCCCGGCCGTGTCACTCACGGTCGGTTCTCTCCCCCTCTTGCCTTGTCACGATGCCTCCTCCCCCAACCTCTCTCCGTCCTTTCCTATAACTCTCCTGTATCTCCCCTCACACCTTTACCCTCCAAACTCCCTCCTCCGCCATCCTCCTCTGCCTTCCTGTCACCCCCCTCCCTTTGCTGTCATCTCGTCACAGTAGTGGCGAGGAGGAGCTGGGAACTTTGATTGGCAGCTGGAACCGATAAGGGGAGGAGGAGGTGACTGTCATTGCATGTACGTGCCTTCGCTGGCGGCGTGGGAATCGATAAATTATAGACGGCGAAGGCACGGCGAGCCCCGGTGAGGGGGGGGTGCACCTGCGCGAAGAATCTTATTTGTGTGCGATATAATGAGACCCTGCGGACGAAAACCGTGTGTGCTGCACGACCAACATGTATGTTACACGGTGATAAATGGTTTGAAACGGCCTTGACGGTGCAAGAGTTCAGGGTTTAAGCTCCTGCTGGGCAATAAAAAAAAAAAAAACCTCTGAGGATGTATGGAGAAATGCAAAATCCTACAAGAGGAAGAGGAGAAAAAAAAAAGGAGGTAAAGGCAGGAAAACAAACAGACCGTAGAGGTAGAGGGAAGAAAAGCGTAGGCGAAGGGGAGACGCGAAGATCCAGCAACAAGCAGCGAGTGACTAAGACAGAAGCAAACAGGAGCGCCTGTGTCTATGAGGGATGCTCAGTTTCGTGCACCGCCGCTCGTGGATGAGCGAGCGTCCAATCAAATCAGATCCAGGTTGCCCCCGCAGCTGTCAGTCAAAACCCAATCACCGCGACAACACCTTTTCTCCGACACACCCAGACACTCGTCTCCCCCCCTTCCTCCCCAATCACACTCACTGAATGTCACACTCCATTCCACAATACATGCTTTTTTTTCTTCCCCTCCCCGGCGCGGTCACCTCCTGTCAGGTTCAAAAGAATAAGTTAGCGTATCAAATTCTCCGCCGTGTTTCCTTGACACCCGGCGGCGAGAAGTTTCTAATAGAGGAGAAAGGATTTTGTGCTCTACATTCTGTTATATTTCCCGTCTATTTGATCAGCGCGGCCAAGGACCGCTCTCAACCCGCCGCTCATTTCAGTCATTTAACCGCGTCGGACTGTTCACTTAAGGCATTTATGCCACACGGGTGTTTCTTGTGTTGCATGTGAAGCTTCCTCGTGTGTGCAAGGTCACGGCCATGTTTAGAGAACAGCAGGTGGTATGTAACAAGATTACACTAATCGGGAACTTGTTAAAGGACAAGGCTGGCACGGTCTATCCTTTTCTTACTGTTTCCTTGAAGGATAACCAGGATTATTCTTGGTGGTCGAAGCTGATATATCTTGTTCATCTCGAGAACGGCTAAAATCATATCCACGAGCCACTTCACTGCACTCCGTGACCTTCTCCTTGTTACGCCGGGCGCTGCACCTCCAAAAGTGCACTCTTTGTTCCTGACTTTTGCCAGTGCCCTCAGCTGTTTCTGATCATTTTAGTTTCATTTTTTATTAAATTACACTTTGTACACAACTCAAAGTAGCAGCAGCTGAATCCTTGGCAACATTTTATAAAGTTTTATAAAGACTTTTATTTGCACGTCAGACAGAGCAACATTATCGCTCATTTAAAGTCTGGGAAGGACCGCTGTTCGTTCTTCCTTTTGTTTTGGTCTCCGCCGAGTCCAGAGGGAAATATCTGCCTCTTTAGCAGCGAAATTCTCCACTTTCTTCGCCAGCTAACCGCTGACTTTGTCTGTCTGATGTGTGGTGCTGAGCAGGGAGTAACAGTAGGTTGATCAGAGCTTTTCTGGCTGAAAAGAGCTGCCTGATGTGTCTCGAAACTGCACTGCTGAGAGCCAACTGAATCAGAACAGTTAAACTGTGGGCTCCAGAACCGAGAGCTGAAAAACTCCTGAAGAGAGGTGCAAAGTTAGTTGATTTGTCGGGGCATCCGCTGTTAACTGAAAAATAGAGATCAAAGCAGCTTCGAGTCTGTCCATCTTCTGGAGGAACCACACTGTTTAAAGGGTATTTGAGGTGTAGCTGAAGTAAAGCGTTTTGGGTGTTTTTTGTGAGTGAATTTCCTTCAACTTTTCTGGTTTATCAACTTAAAAATTACATTTTGCACCTTTTAAACTGGTTTTCTTCTTTAATGTTTACATTTTTCTGCAGCAATTCAATCGCTGGTTGCTTTGAGTCTGATTACAGAGTAAAGAAAAGAATAAAACGGTAGAAGTGCGATGACAAAAACACGCTTTACATTTTACGTGTGGGTAAGTTGGAAAAACGGGGAAACTTGAAGTCGACTTTCCTTAAAATCAATCTGCAGCAACTTTTCATTTTTACAGGTATCAGATGATTTAAGCACGTCTAACTCATTACTCGTTACCTTCATTTGGATAAACTTATTTTAATAATGTGTCATCAGTGGCAGCAATTAATTTAAGCTGCTTCAACAATTCTCTCTTTTTTTATTTTGAGTGATCTTGCCGCAGACTCGCTCGGTAAAGAGAGGAAGTAATGAGATCTGAAATGAATCTGTTGTCGGTCCTCTCTGGGAATTTTGCTCAAAAAAAATAAAAAATAAAAAAAAACAACAAAGCGCTCGTCCTTTTAATAATCTCTAATTGTGAAAAAACACAACTGTCTGTTGACATGATACTTTTGCTAGTAATAAGTCTTGAATTACAAAGATTTTTTTAAAACAGAAATTAGCATAATTTAACAAATCTCATATTAATAATTTAACAAAAACACCCAAAAGCTCATTCTTTGCAGTGATAATGATTACAGCTGGGAGAGGGAGGCGCGTGCAGCACCAAAGCACCCGTAATTGCAATAAAGACGTCTGTACAGTGTTTACTAATGCATACGTGCTAATTGAAAAGTTCCCACCTAAGCAGAGAATAAAACACGGGATTCAGACGTTTCGACCAATCGGCTCCCTGCACTTAAACTACCTGCTGTATAACATATAAACGCATATTGAGCATTATGTTTAATAACACCGCGCGAGTTACAGCCTGTAAATGTGAAGTTAATTGTTCAGTTAATTGCATATTGTCTAGCATTGGGAGGCGGTGTAATACAACAGCTGATTACATTTTATTGCAGGTAACCAGATGATGGCAGGAAAGAAAAAAAAAAACACAACAACACTCGGCCGCTTGTTTTTTTAAACACTTTATGGTTGAATAATAGTCTTTTATTCGCCTCAGGACAGCTGACTGAACACGACCTCCTTTTTTTCCTGCATTGTTAGGATTTATATTCCTAAAATGAAATGCATTCAAAACTTTGACTCAGTCTTTCCGACTGTTTGCTCAACAAGCAAGTGTCAAGGGAGCAGATTATGTTTTTTCATTAGCTCTCAGCCAGTTTGAGATTTTTTTTTTGTGCCCAGGAGCAACAACAGATAGAGTTGTTGTTTTACAGCTAAGCATCCTCCTACTAGATGTTGAAATACTGGTGTGGAGCTTGAATTATACCCGTTTCCATACAAATGCCCACCTGAATGAAGCCGCAAATTTACAGATTGCACCTTTAGGAGGAAGTTTTTTTTTTCCACATTTCTAAGAGCGATTAATCAGTCCAGCACATTCAGGTCTGTCCCTGATTCAGACTCCCCGTCATTGTAATTACTGTACAGCGCTTAAGGACTTGCAAATTTACATAATTGATTCTTTTATCAAGGCACGTCTCGCTATCTCTCTCATACACAATCTGTTATGCAGAATGGATTTTTTTTTTTCCAACACAGGCTGATTTGAAATGCTGATCTTGGTTCTGTTGTCTTCTTCTCCTTCCATCTCTTTTAATCTCTTCTCTTCTCCAATCTGCGACACTCCCCCGTCATTCATTCCCTCCTCCATCCAACCACCTCTTATGTGTTCTCACCTTCTTCTTTTTTTTTTCTGTCTTTATTGCTCTCCTTTGGCCATTTCAATCATTCAACCTTTTTTTTCCCATTTCTCCTGCAGCACTTGTCACAGCTCCCTTCGCCACTCATCACTTCACCCCATCTTTTTTTTTTACTGTGCAAAATGTGCAGAGCATGTACAGTTGGACTCAACACTCTCCTTCTTCTTTTTTTCTGTCTCCCTTCCCTCCCGGCTCAGGCCCACCACCTACATCTGGGAGAAGAAGGACGGAGAGCTCCCCTCGCTGGCCAAAACCGAAGGTGCCGTCCTGTTTTTCTCGATGCTCAACAAATCAGATAATGGCGTCTACCTCTGCCACGCCGACAACGGCATCGGAAACGGCCAGGGGGAGTACGTCCTCCTGGTGCAAGGTAACGAGAAGCACAGCCAGAAAGACGGGATGTAGACCAAGGGTTTGGGATTGTCTTCTTCTTTTTTCTTCATCACACGTTTTTTTATTTCTTCTGTCGTTTGTTGTGGCTTTTGCTTGTACTTCCATCTTTTTTCTCTTCTGATTTTCTTTCGTTTCTTTTCCTCCTGTTTTTGTTTGTTGTTTTGTGTTTTTATTTTTATCTCATCCAAACCGCGCCACCATAACCACCACCAAAAACCACCACCACCAACCACCGGCATCGCTTTTACCATCCAAATCGCTTTTCGCTGCTCGTTCATGCGCTTCTCTTCCCCTTTTGCTTTGATGTTTTCGTTCGATCCATGGCCGTTTTTGGTTTTTTTGTTTGTTTTCTTGGCGCTTTGCTTATACCCACATCTCCACCTACAAAGATCCCTGGAACCCAGACTCCCCCGATGCCCCGTTCCCCTCGCTCGGCTCTCCTAGCTCCTCATCCTCCCCTCCCTCTTCCTCCTCCTCCCCTCTCGACTTCTTCGGCTCTGGCTCCGATTCCTCCGACTCCTCCCTCGATGCGTCCTTCTCCACATCCGCCACCACCCTCTCCAACGCCCTTTTCCCCGACCTGCCGTTCTCCCCCGACTCCTCCTCTTCCTCTTTCCCCACCTCTTCCTCCTCCCCGACTCCCTCCTCCGCCAGCACAGCCCCTCCCACTGCCACTCCCTCCTCCACCCCCGCCTCCTCCTCCTCCTCCTCCCTTACTCCCTCAGTTTCCGTCCAGCTGAATGGAGTTTACACTTTCACAGGTAAACCCAGTTACACTCTTTCACACACACTTGTACAACAAGAGACATGCAAGAAGTAGTGGAGCGACAAATGCAAAAAAACAAAAATGTAGAAACTGTGCTTGCATTGTGTAGCTGGGATTTGCAAAAGGAACGCACAATGAAAGGACAAAAATGGCATTGGTGTGACCGTGTCACAGCTGTTTCATGGTTTTTTTTCTTGTTTTCCTCTTTCCTCCTGTTGATAATCCCTAATCCTCAATGCACACTTATCAAACCATCCATCCATCCATCCATCCATCCATCAATCCATCCAAACATTCAACAATCCGCCTACTCATCCACTTGAGAAGACGATGCAGTCAACATTCCAGGTATAACTTTTCCACCAAGTCACCTGTCGTTTTTTGACTTTCTGTCACTTTCCGTCCACCTGTCTGTGCGTCTGACTCTGTAGTTCTGTCTGTTGTTTTTTTGCCTGTCTGTCACACTAGGAATAAAAAAAAAAAAAAAAAGTAGTCTGGGGACACTTTGAACTTCTGAGCGGAGGGATGAATATTTTATACTCCTGCCCACGTAATGCTTTGTTGTCGCCCATACATGCACTGGCAGGCTCCATTCTCCGGCACACATCTATCTCGCGCACACACACACACTAGCATGACCTCTTAAGTGGTACAAGTCATTTACACAGTGTTCCACTTTCCTCTGTTTCTCTATGTGTGTGTGTGTGTCTCGTTCCATGTGTGTGTGTGTGTGTGTGTGTGTGTTAGCGCCGCTGAGGGAGGGAGGGAGGGGTCAGGCTTCGAGGTGTTCTTGGGTCTTGTCTGCTTTCCTTTGATGCTGACAGCAGGATTTATGGGCTCATTCTCAGTCTCGCCTCGTCAGCATGCCCCTCTCACCTCCACGCCGGCCAGCCTGAGTGTGTGTTTGACTTTCTCTATGTGTGTGTGTGATATTCTGACTCCAACCCCTCACCCACTTTTCCCCCTTTCTTTTCCTCTGTCTCCAGCCGGCCTCTGGTTGGCTGCTGTCACCTCTCTAACTGGCTCAAATTGTTCCCCCTTTTTTTTCCCTTCAAAATTAGCCATTAATCACATCATCTGGTGACTGTAACGTGTTCCTTCCTTCCTTCCATTTTCAGTTATTTTGTCTACATCTCTGGTTATCTGTTGCCTCTAAAGCCCCTTTCAGACATGGAGTATGTAACGCTGCTGCTTCATCAGTCTGTTAAAGTGGCGGCTTTCTGAGACTTCGGTCACTTTTCCTGTAGTGTTCAACAGTGAGGAAGAGAACCGCGGTGCAGTATTTGTCATACACGCAAGATTAGACAGAATATCAATTGATGTATGATGCATAATAAAGCAATAATAAACAAAATACTTCATTGAAACTAATAGCAGGCTTATCAAGCTGTCCACAGAACTAATTGCCTCGTTTATTTATGATTTCCTAAACAGTGGAGGTTCTTACCGTGTGTGATGATGATCAAAATTCTGCTTTACGAACAGAAAACTAAAAGTATCTCGACAGTTGTGATGGAGGACTCGACCTGGATTCCAAGTAACAAGTGATTGAAGTGCGGCTTATAAACTTTGTATGTGCAGAAACGTACACACCTGATCGATCCTGTCTCCACATCAGGGATCATTGAGGTTTATTGCTGCTTTTTTTATGCACAAATGCGTGCAGGTCTCTTGCATTGGAGAAGCTCATGTAGATGCTGCTGCTTCAATTATCTCAGAGGAAAAACTCCTACAAACAACTGGAAGCAACAAACTCAACTTCAGTTTGTCTGGATTACATTTATTGTTGGTAAGTCTCATTAATCCGACTTGTTTCAGACTCTTTATTGCTTGTTTCTGACTTTTAAGTTTGGACTGATGCCACAAAAAGACGAAGAACTGTTGCTTATCTGCTAATGTGACAACCTGCTAAGATGCCTTCTGCGGAAAAGTGACCTGGGCGCTCATTCAGACATGAAGCCGACATGTTCGGACGCCGTCAGGATAATAGAAAGGAGAGCATGTCTGACAGGGGCTTCTGTGTCTTTCCTGTAATTTGATAATCCAGCCTTTTCTTCCTCTGGTTGAATCCTTGCCCTCCACATTGGTTTTAAGTCTATTTCCAACCCTTTTCTTATTACTCCTGCATTATCATTTTATTTTTTTACGCTTTTTTTTGCTATGAGAAGCATCGCCTTTGAATTGTGCCCATCTGAGTGACTGTCAAACTGACACCCAGCGTTTGATCAAGTCTGAAAAGTCAGGCGAAATAAATCATGTATCAAATTATTTCCCCTCAGATTGCTTTCTTCTCCGAGGGCCGAGTCGCTGAAGTGGCTCACAAAAAGTGGGAGTGCAGCATATCACATCTCTGTTGTTGGGTGAAAAACCTACATCTGTAAAAAATAAAAAAAGAAAACCCTGCTCTTTAGAAATGAGGAGAATCGGTCTTCTTTTTCGGGGTCACTGGTGAGTGTGAAACTGATGTGAATCCGATGCTGTGGCCTTCACTGTTGCTAGATCTCACCCAAACCCAACGGAAGCTTTTGGACCGACACCATCAAAACACCAGATGTGGGAACATCTTCTGGAACAATGATCCTGTAGAGATTTATTATAAAAGAAAACTGAACCTTTTTCGGCAGCACATAGTAGCTTCTGTTGATTTTTTTTTCCTATATAAGTGCAAGTTACAGAAATTAAACAAGTGTTTGGAAAACTTTAACTGTATTTTATTGCAATCATAAAATATCAAAACTTTTTAGGCCATTATGCTAATGCTGTTTAATTCTAACGCCGCCATAGGCACATTTTTGTCCTTAAGGACCTTTGTGTAACTTTTTATGTTGCCGTCTGAGCGTTATTGTCTGTATAAATTTAACTAAAACACCAGATGCATCAGGCTCTAATAGGTTCTGTATCGTCTGTATGCACATGAACCGATAAAACAGTTTAAGCACAACCTTTAATATATCAATATAAAGACTAAGAAAATGATACTTCAGATGTCTTCTGGCCTTTTTTTTGTGCAATACAGTGATTTTTTATTTTATTTTTATCCCAAATTTATTCTCCAGCATCACAATGACCAAAGAGGGAGTCTAAGCACTTCAGCCCTGAGGCTATTTTTTAAAATTCCCACCTGAAAAACATCCCCCCAATTTTGTCAGTAACAGCTGCAAAACCACGAAGCCAAAATGAACAACCTTGGGCTCGATGGATAAAAGACACTTGGGAGAATTTTGAAATACAATAATTTCCACCTTGGTTGGAATAAAGCAGCACAGAGAGGTTTCAATTTGTAGTTAATAAAATCATCACAAAAAAAAACGAACCTTGGGATTTGGGGGCCGGTGGAGGTCAGGGTCCCTGGTGCAGGTGCTTGTATTCCCTGGAAGGGTAATCCAGGCTTTGATTTTCTTAAGCCTGAACACTTTGAGAGTTTAATTCATTGAGAAGCATAAAATCATTGAGTCATTGAGAAAAGACGTATAATGGATTTCACCCGACATCACGAGTGTGTGTGTGTTCCTACCAGGTTTTAACAAGTGACCTGGTCTGTAAACGATCCTGTTGCATGTTAGTCACGAACAATTTTTAATGGAGGGTGACGCATCGGCATCCTTTCTTTCGCCTGACTTTTTTTTTTTTACATCCCCGTCTTTGTCTTCTGAAGGTTTTTTTTTTCCCGCTGTGGGTTTTACATATTGACAAGTCTTCTCTGCTCCCCTCTTCTTTTCTTTTCTTTTCTTTCTGGCGTCTCTCTGTCACTCTCCCCATTATTCTCTCTCTCTCTCTGTCTCTTTCTTTATTTCTGCTGCCTTTCATCATCCCGTCTCCCGTTTCCACCAATATTCACTTGCCAACCCTCTTTTCTCCCGTTTCCACCGCTCTCAATCTCTGTCTCTCTCGTTCCTTCCTCGTTTTTTTTCTGTTTCTCTTCTCGTCTCCACCACGTGTTCTCCCCTCTCACGTTTCCCTCTCTCCTCTCCGACCTCTCCTTAAGACCCCACCGCCATGTCGACCTCTTCAGGGGTGGACCACGCCGTGATCGGAGGGGTGGTAGCCGTTATCGTCTTCATCCTGCTTTGCCTCCTCATCGTCCTCGGCAGATACCTCATCAGACACAAAGGTCACCGGCTCGCAACATGCAAACCGCACAGACACGCTCATGCATGCATGCATGAGCATACACGGAGATACACTTGCATAAATATGGATACACGCGTACCAAGACTGGATCTCACACCTACAAGCAGCATATGCATATGAATTCAGGGACATGCAGAAATGCAAATGGAATTCTAAGCATGAGGCCTCACAAGCAGAATAGGAAAATGAATGAATGACAATAAGTGAATGTTTATTCATTGCCTTTTAATACGTTTTGGCTCACACAACTTCCTGTGAGATTTCCCGACGTCAGCTATGTATCAGCAGTATATTTTCCACTCGTTCGGCCGAACGGCGGATTTAAAGTGATCTGATAGAAACTTAATTGCTTCCCAGACAGAGCAGGTAATTAACTTCTTTGCGAGTGGACGACAGCTCGACTCCCTTATTCGGCTTTCAAATTGTCACTTTTGGCACGTAAACAAACAGAAATGAGTCGCAGCAGCAGGGGACAGTTAAAGGTAATAAAGAGTTGTTTCAGCACCCAGGTGGGACAGGTGATAAACACCACGGTGAGCACCATTCAACTCCTGACTTTAGTGCCTCAAGCTGCTCCAGAACGCTGAACATGACTGGCCGGCGGCCGCCGTTCACAGGTGCCAGATCTGCTCGGGCTCACGTCCGTGTCACTGCACTAGTGATTCCCCCCGGCTGGGTTGGACACCTGTGCACAGGTGCCGTTATGTGTTAGTAGATGTGTGCATAGTTCTCACTGGTGGCACACAGAAGCAACCGACAATAGTCACGCTTACAGTAAAACACATACAGCACACGACACACATGTTCTCTCTCGATATCTATATTCATTTATATATTTATTTCTTGTGTGTTTTATTCTTTCTTCTTCTTGTTTCGATGCGGAACAGGTGCACAACACATTTCACTGTTATACCAGGTATAACTGTGACTATTTAAGGCCTTGAATCTTGAATCCTTGAAACAAGGCTACACGTCTATTTCTATTGTATTTGATAAAATTGTAATTATTTAAAATGCAGTTCGACAAAATAACTTCCCATCTCATGGCCTTCTTGACAAAGTAGGACATTTATTATTCTCCATGAAAGGATGTGCTGTTATTCAGACATATTATTCTATTTATTTATTTATTTTTGGCCAAACTATTATTTCCAAGGTTAAGAATCTACTTCTACGCTCATTTCACAAGTAACAGAAAGTTCTAACAGACAAAAACAGAACACTGTAGTTATGTTGTATATCACCTGGAGATTATAATCCAAAGCAAAAAGTGCAAAAAGACCAAAACATTGAGGTTTTAAAAAAAAAAAGGCTTTTTACATGTGGAGGCTTCATATTCTGCAGTTTTGTACTTTGCTTTGAAACAGGCCCGACCGTGTAAACTGAACGTCTAAAACTTTTTCCAGCTAAATGATCCATTGAGGTGTCTTTTTAACACACAAATTGCCAAATAACCAGCAGAAGTTTAGTCAGAGAGACATTCTTCTAACTTTTTGCCTCATTTCTAGCTGATACTCGTTAACAAACTTCCACATAAAACACTTAATTTCTACAGTTTTCAGGACTTTAGGACTTCTTGCGTGCCTCAAACTTAACCCTCTGAACTCTGCAGGTTCTGGGAGTTTTTATTTATTTATTTATTTAGATTGTTTGTTTGTTTTTTCTTTCGTTTTTGTCGCATTTTTGCTCACTGTGGGCTCATTTTTCACTGTCATACAAACTCCTGCACCTGTATGGAAACCACAGGTGTTACTAATACTGACAAAAATACATTTTTAATTTGTTAAATCTGTTGTTCGGTAGAATCCAGTTGGTGTTGGTGTTTTTTTTTTTGTTTTTTTTTAATGAAACATGCAGAAAACAGTCACTTTGATGAACTATTTTAAGCGTAGATTTGGCTAATTTTCTTAAAGGGATTGCACATCACACACGATTCATACAAGGACGGCCACACAGGTGGAAATCTGACTATTTTTTCAGTTCCTGACTCTGATAAATGGCATCAGGTTTGCAGATTTTTGTAAAGATGTGTTTTTGTTCTGTGGGTTCAGAGGGTTAAAGAAAACTTTCTGACATAGCAACACATCCCCATTAGAAGCCAAAGCTACTTACAGAAAGCAGCTGAAGTGATAATTCAGACATCATGTTGGATTGTCCTGCCACTCCAGTGTTTAAAACAACCCTCCATCCTGCTGGCCTCGCTCTGGTCATTTTACAGTTCCAGTGGTTGACTTTTACTGCCTCAACAATCTCCTCCCCCTTTTTATCCTCTCGCTCACTCGCCGTCTCTTCTCGCCACAGGAACGTATCTGACCCACGAGGCCAAGGGCTCGGATGACGCCCCCGACGCCGACACGGCCATCATCAACGCCGAGGGAGGCCACTCCGGAGGAGACGACAAGAAGGAGTACTTCATCTAGACAGAGGACAGAGTGGTGGAGGAAAGGAGCGGGAGAAGGAGGAGGAGGAAAAGTTGGAGGACGTGGAAGTAGAGGAGAGGGGAGGAGTGAAGGGAAAAAAAAACCTCCATTTGTTTTCACGACGCTTCAGTTCTTCGCTCGGTTGGAGGGATGATGGGAGGGGATGGGAGGGAAAGAACTGCGGGGCAGGAGAACGCGACGAGTCGAGCTTCAACTGGTACTACCCTCTTTGCATTGATACAGGGAAGTGAGATCTTTTTGCACTGACATACGGACGAACTGAAGTCAACCACACTCAAACACAAACATACATACATGAGTCAGTCCTTGGGGGGGAAAACCTCTTCACTCACACAGACTGTCGCTCCGATTAACAAACACAAGCCTCCTAACAACGCATCCTTAACACAGTTCTAGCATCCTGTTTCTAAACTGTCAGCGCCGCGAAAAAGCAAAATTGTAAGTCACATTCCTCGAGCTGATGTTTCACCTCTCTCCTCGACATTTAAACCGAAACCAGGTCCGTGTTTTCACCTTTTTCTGTCCTCATTCTCTCCATCTAGCCAGGCGGAATCCCTCCGTAAACAATCCTTCGTGGCAGAGAAAGGAAAAATATTGCCGCGCGGTTAAATCTTTTTATACCATCGAACCTCTTCCCGTGTCCTCACAAAGCCCAGGTACGAGCCGTCGAAGTTTCCACAACGCACCGCCACAAAAAAAAAAAAAAGAAGAAGCACTCATGGAAAAATAGCATTCCCACCTTTGCGCTACCAAGCCGAGGGGCTCCAGTATACATATATAAATATATATATATAAAATTATATAGCATTCTTTTTACTTGACAGAAAATGTTTGGTGTGCTGTACACTCTCTCTCTCTCTCTCTGTCCTGTTTCTAGCCTCTGTCTCTTCTCTCTACAGCTCCCTCTCTCCTCTATCTCATACAGTCTGTTACTGCATTACAGTAACTTATATACTCAAAAAAAGCCTGCCTGTTTTTATTACATGCGTGGAAATGCAGAGTCGAAAATATCAATATCTCGGGAAAAAAAATATGAAAATAACAACAAAGATGTTGCGATGAACACTAACCTTAACTGCAAATATTTGTATGAAGAATGTTTTCCTTCTGTTTTCTTTTTTTTCTTCTTTTTTTTTTGGACCTTTTGTTCCTTTTTTTGGTTCGTTTATGGGACTTATGGGAGATTTTCTCTCGTCAGTGTCTCGGTGTGTTACCGTCAGTGTTAACAGTTTACAGTGTCTGTCAGTTCGTCAGTCCGGGAGTCCATGAATCTTAATTTTTCAACTTCGATTTTGAGGTTTTAGGGTTTTGGTGCTGTTCATTTTATTGACTTTTCTTTTTTTTTCTGTGTATTCAGTGCCGCCATTTTGTCCTCCTGCTTTCGTCGACCACCTCTGCCCCTAAAATCTGTAGCAAGACCTCGTTCGAAAACAGCTTCGAAAAGGTGTCCGAGTGTTTGGCGGAGTTTATCTGCCCGATGTGGTGTTTCCTTCAACGTGGCCCTGCTGAACCTGCCGCTCACCTTCGCCGTTTTTCTCCCTGCAGCAGACTCGCTTGTCTCGGCGAGGCCGCCCGGCACTAAATTCATTGAGCGGTGACATCATGACTTCCTCTAAGAAGCTGGCACTCTGCTGCTTCGGGAGGTGAAAATGCTCGCTTGCTTTTCACTACAGGGCCAAACAAGACTGCCTACATGCATTATGACAAACTTCCTGGCAAAAAAAAATAACAAACAAAAAAAAAAAAACAACAACCCCGCAACCTTTTCTTTTTCTGCGTGTGTGTGTTGTTGCTGCAGACAGGAATCATTCACCAGCTTAGCAAAAGGTTCCCATAAATGAACAGTGTTTTATTAAGGTTGGGAGTTCGCCTTGGCACCGGCAAGCTCCACTTGGCCCGGTCATGGAAATTGATTGCAATCTAACTAAGAGGCTCTGGGCTCCAGACTGTACACATGCCAAGGTTTGGTTTGGCGGGCAGGGTGCCGAGCTGGAGTCTGGGCTGCGCTATAACGCTGAAGAAAAGTCATTTAGGAAACTCAAACGTCCTCTTCTCATTTTCCTCCCTCCGCTCCGCTCGTCCGTTTCTTTTCAGTCTTTAATCAATCATCCCGTCTGCGTCCTGATCCACCTTCACCCCCTCGTCTCCCCTCTTTCCTCATCGCTCCCCTCCATCTCTGATCGATGTCTCCTTACCGGTCACTCCGTCTCTCCATCCAGAAAGTCCACGTAGACGTACTGTAGAAGTAGTGTCTCTAGACGGCTCTTCGCTTCTGGAGAGGAATCCATTTGCTGTCGTCAGCCCGCCCGTAGACAGTTATGTCTGTGATAGTTTTTGTACACCTTTTCTTTTCTTTTTTTTTGGGAATGTTCAGGGACCGTACCTTTTCCCCCCTCACGTTGTTGCTACCTAGCTGGCGAGTCGCTCAGCTAGTCCGTCTATAAGCTAGCTATACTACAAAGGGTAACCTGAAGCAGGGTCAGCTGTTGTGCTTTTTATTTTTCTTCTTCCATGAGCTGGAATTCGAGGTAGTAAACTTGACTTAAACAGTGCTCGAACTCCCAAACCGAAGTAAACCCAGAACACTGTTTATCTCGCGTTTGCTCTCAGAGAACTCCTCGGCCTCTCGCTCCGTTTGCTTGCAGACCAGAGAATCGGCTTCGTCTCGCGGAGTCAAGCGTCCACTTTTTGGACAGATGTTACCACTGATTTGTATTTAACCCCCCCAGTCTAATCCTGCTCTGTGAATGGAGAGAAAGGAAAACCTGCCTCATACTCAACAAAGTGTAGCGTCTTTTTACAAACTAATGGACCTGTATTTGCCTGTAACTTATCGTCCTGTCCTTCGTCTTAGTTAATGTGCTAGCATGTAGCTTGCATGAGAAACGGTTGGGAAACTGTAGATAGATGTTGGGAGATGAGATGTGCCGACGAGAGCTTCTCTCCGGAGACGACGGGCGGCCGATCTGCCCGGCTGACCTCGCCGCTGTTCTCTGATCTGCAAACGCTGCCCCAGTTAGATGCATCTGTACCTCCTGCAGAAACACACTCATCAAGTAGGGCTCATTACGCTTTTTTTCTGCTACAATAAAAAAAAACCACAGCAGCGGCGTTGATTCATGAAGTCAGCCTGATTATATTTCATTGCATCCGTGCAGTAATAACTTGCTGTCACCAGATGCCAGCAAACAACAGCTTTTCTTCTCCCTCTTCAGTCAGTCGGAGCTGTCCTGCCCCAACAACTCCTCTTCAGGCAGTCGCACACTATCTGCCGCTCGTCTCCTTTTTCTTTCCGTAGAGTAAACAAATTGATTTTTTAAATTATTTTGTTTTGTAAAAGGTGTGCATAATCTTTCATTATTTTCAGTTCGATCGACTTTCCTCTCGTTAAAATTAGATTCTCCAAAACTTGAAGGTTAGAAATTTAGTTTTTATGCATATTTTATTGTTTCAACAACCATTTTTATATAATTTCATGTATATAGTGTTGCCTTTACTGGATACAAGCGCACCCATACATACTTTGCACACACACACACACACACACATTTGGGTACATACACATCCACACACATGTTTGGATATGCACAGCAGGCGTGACGTCTGTTCCTACGGTGTATTTGTACATATGTGTGTGTATGTGTGTTTGTGTATGAGTGTGAGGTGTGTATCAATTGACCCAAACAGACTCCGGAGACACTCTTAGCGTGTGTTGCATTCACAGAAACGTTCTTATTTCGACGACTAAAAGCGATGTCTTTGTTTTTTCAGCGTCATTGTTTTGGATGACAAGTCTTCCTTTTGAATAAATATCCATATCACACGGGAACAGTGCTGTCATGTATGTTGATTTGTACTATGGCTGATGATGTCATCAAGGCGAGACCCCAACCGCATGCTGTGGCGGGTTTTGCGTCTGTTGGCTGTTATGTTCATAAAGTATCTGTTTCTTTTGGGGGTTTTTTTTGTTTTGTTTTTTGCTTTTTTGTTAAAATACCAGTTCAGTTGTTGACTTCAATAAACATGCATTTGGGTTAATTTCACACGTCTTGTCGCTGCTTCTTCCTGTTCAGAAACTCTCAAAGTCAGATTGTATTCAAAATATTAAACTGTCTGCTGTCTGCCTGCGTTGGCACTTTTGTTCCTGCGGTCCTTCGCACTTCACGGCACCACTTCGGAAATTGTGACGTTTCCGCATTTCCTCGAAAAACTTGAGAAATTTGTTCTCTGGCAAAAATGTCATTTTGCACATTGAAACATGTCCACATTGTGATTTTTATAGTGGAATTACCAGTCAACACCATGGCTGAGCATTTACACCTCAAAGCTGCAGCGTACTTATGATGGTCCCATAAACACGGATACAGACTTTCAGGGTTTCATACGTTACCAAACCTCAAGAACCATCCTGTTGGATTGCAGGCTGGAAATTTCTGTGTCATTGTTCCTCTTCCAAATCAGTTTCCTGATCAACTATGTATGGCTGAATAACTTCAATATTACAGCTTAGCATTTATGAGTATCTCACAGTGTTTGAGCGTTGGTGAGCTGGAGTGCTCAAGTTGTCGTGAGCGGGAAAGATGTAGATAGAAAGCAGCGGTGCAGAGTCGCGTCTAAGCCATTTTATGTCAGAAAGGAATTATTTAAATGTCTAAATATGTAACTTCGATAAGCTGGAATGAGTTTTTAGTAGTTTAATAAACAACACAGATATTTTAAAGCAGTATTAATATTCAGTATTATCCTGCATAAACAAGAATGTGAGTGAATTTTGAACTTGTACACTTTTATGGTGTCAATTTTGCAAGAATTTCCACTCTTCCTTTTCCTCAAGTATTTTCCTCTTATTTTCTGTGAACTAAACAATCTTCTTTCCAAGACTAATCACTGATTAAAGGCTCACAACTCCAGTAACCACTGAACTCAGTGCTGCATAACTTATCAACAGGTAATAAAAAGCCATATTTTTGCACCATGCAGCTAAAGAAGACGTCCAACAGAGGGCAGTACAATATAGTCAATCACAGCCTCTTGTTTCAAACACAAAAATGCTGGTTGGTTATAAAACTGAGAGCCACTGATTTTCTGTAATTCTATTAAAATACATTCCATGTTGGACGTTAACTTTATCTTATTATGTCTAAATTCAATTATTAAATGATGCTTTCTTTCCCTCTGAGACCAAAAAAGAAAAATGCATCTCCTCAAGAGTCTCTTGATCTTTCTTTCTTTCTTTCTTTCTTTCTTTCTTTCTTTCTTTCTTTCTTTCTTCCTTTCTTTCTTCTCTTATCTTTGTCCAGCCTCCCCTCGTTTAGTTTGCACTGTGGTTGTGGTTTTGGGGGAAAATCTGTACCACATGTTGGCGTGGAGGTTAATAATCAGCCTTATTTTCTACACGTGCTACCAGTTAATTACACAGTAAGTAGTCACGACCTGCACACTGATAAGGATCCATGACTCTGTCTGGCCATTTGAGCTGAAAAGAACTGTTGAAATTGTTCCCTAAATAGACAGGAAACCATCGTCAGCGTATATAAAGTGTGCTGTTGTTAAAACTAATCACCCCCAAAAATGTGATTTATATAACATTTAGCAAAACACACTGATGTAGGTGCCAAAGCTGACTTCATTTCATATTTGAATTGTACAGTTTTTGTGAGGAGAATTCCCCTAAATGTAAAATGTCGCTGTATTTGTTGACAGTGAAATGAAATACATGTTCTTATGAGTTTTAAGTTCCCTCTCCAGACAGGAATCACTTTGAACGCACAACTGAATGCCACCATGTAAGTTCTTAGAGAAAAATAAGGTTAAATTGCAAGGCTACACCAATTAAATGTGTTTACGGTGTTAATATCAATGTTTAGTCACATCAGAAAAGCCTTGAAGGGAAGATTACAGACACATTAGGCTCACTATCACACCAGATACTCTGATGTACTCCACTGGAATATGTTAGCAGATCACAAATATTAAATAAATGCCACCGTGGATATTACTGTGGTCCATCACAGACAACATCACATTGAATATTCATGACTTTTTAATATAGTTTAGCTCCTAAAAAAAATCTGCTAATTGTGTTTCCGTGTCAGTTTGTTAGATGGACTGAACACGAGCGAATAATTTGTTGTTTTGATTCATAATATTTTAATGATTGAGGCATTGATTTTTTTATTAATGTCTTTTCCTGTACATTTAAAACAAGTGAGAAATACAAAGACAAAGGCAGAAATGCAGAAGTCTCACATGCAAAACAACTAAAAAAACAACTTCTCTCATGTAGGAAAGTAGCTTCAAGTCCAGAAATGTGTCCACAGAACCCATCTGAGGGATTCTTTACTGATTGCTTTTACGCACTTGGACGGTTTCACTTTCATTTAAACATTATGAAAGATTTAAATGCATGACCTGCCACAGAATCTGTTTAAAGTGCATTCACTTGTGAATTTGAACACTTGCTTGTTTGAACTTTTTTCCTGCGTAAAGCGCAGTTCTCGCTGCGGCCGCTGAAGCGCCCTCTTCCTCCTCCTCCTCCTCCTCCTCCTCACCGTGGAGCCTAAACGGAGATTTGGAGCGGGGAGGCGTGGAGGAGGTGGAGGTGGTGGTAGTAGAGGAGGGAGGGGGGTGTGTGCTACTGATTGTATGAGAGAGGTGGGGGGGAGACAGAGAGAGAGGGAGAGAGAGCGAGAGAGGAATTCAGTCCTGTTTAAATGGGAATCCAGAGCGCAGAGAGGAAAAGGGACGCAGACTGAGAAACCTAAAAAAAAAAAAGGATAGAAAAAAGTGAAGACAGATTTATTTTACGCACGGGGGGAAAAAATAGTGGAACAGTTGGAGAAAGGAAAGAAAAAGCAGGAGGAGAGGTGAACAAGAGGCATCGGATTTTATTTCATTTTTTTTCTCCAAATTTGTCTTCTTTCACTCTCATGACTCAAAGAGGATTCCTGGTGAATTCACCCGCTCGGGAGGAATTGATGGTGTCTTTTTGGGGAGCCGAGGGGAGGAATCTGAATGCGCTCGGCTGAACCATGCCAGCCTTGTGGATCATAACTTTGGCGATCACTTTGAACCAAGGTGAGTGAGACGCGCAGCCTGAGCTGGATGGAGACGCGAGCAGAAGTGGAAAGTTTATATTTCTCGAATTTCGTTGTTGTTCCTGTGTTTGGATGCGGGCGTCTGTGCGCTCCGCGGGTCTCCCTTTTCTCTTCTGTCTGGTGATGGCAGCGCTCGTAATGTTGTGCATTTTGTGCCTGCGCGCATGGTTCTGTGCGTTATGTTGTTGTACATTTGCGCTGCTCTGGACATCATCATCATCATCATCACCAGAGCCCGCAGAAGGGATGAAGAGTGTTGTGGGTGTTCAGGGTCTCACAAGCTGCCCTGCGTTCATTTATTTTTTTCTTCAATTACGCGTTTTGTGTGGCGGAGGAGATGTGGAGCATCTGCACACGACATTGCTTTGACGTGACCTTTGAAACGCATGAATAGTTAGATTTGGTTGACACGAACAAAAAAAAAAAAAAAACGCAGTATGGGTCTCACACACACACGCGCACGCACGCACGCACACACACACAC
>NW_007579673.1:67348-76460 GCF_000690725.1 Stegastes partitus | reverse complement strand
AAAAAAAAAGGTGCCAAGAAAAATTCATATTTTACCTTTAAAGACGGAGACATATTCACTGGACTGGAGGAGCGTCCCATTACTAATATTAATGCCCCTATTTATCGATCACCTTGATAGATCGCCTCCTCTGTCTGCACGCACACACAACACACACACTCACACACACAGGCTCACACACACAGATAAATGTACACTCTAGTCAGCCACAGAGCGGATGAGAGTGTGTTTGAGGGCTCCAAAGACAGAGGTGATTAATGGCGGTGGCCTGATGTGAACAGTTCAACCGTGTGTGTGTGTGTGTCGGTGTACCTGCCTCAGCACCTGGGTCCTCCCGGTGCCGCAGGCCGCCGGTGTGATGAACCACAGACGGTGATGCGTCTAGACAGACAGTCAGAGGAGCTCCCAGGCTGGAGCAGAGCTGACCACCTCAGAGGGAGGAGAGCAGAATGGGCTTCATAAAAGATAGTGTGGAAGATTAGAATAGACCGAATGAGTCGAAGGAATGCAAGGAGCTCAGATCAGAACAGACTTGTGAGGAGAAGATCAGGAAAGTTTGATCGTTCTAGTGATGAAAAGAGCATCAGAAAGACGTAAGAACCAAAACGGTGGTCAGAACAGACAGAAACCGAACAAGAACCCCAACAAAAGTGAAGCAGTAATAGAGCAGGAGAACACAGAGAGACCAAACAGAGCAAAATAAAACAACAAAAAACCCAAACAGAACAAACAACAGGACCAGCAGAGCAGATCAGAAACAGCAGCAGCAGCAGCAGAGAACAGAGCAGAAAGGAGGCAGCCTGAGAACAGAGCAGAGCAGCAGATCAGTGTCTCCAGCTGAGCCGGTGTAAGCCTGTAAATGTGATCAGAGTGAATCTGTCCCCCTACATGCAGCAGCTGCAGCCTAATGTGTGTTTAGCCTGTTTGGACTCTTCCAGGTTTTCCACTGCTGACAGCTCAGACCGTCTCTCTGAGCAGCCTGATTTACTGCTCAGTCCAGTGGTGTGCCTGGCTTCCTAACACAGGCCAACTACATCTCTGTGTGGTTGACCGCGCATCTGTGGGCCCCTGTAATTACCGTTCGGCCCTGCTTGTGTACATACGTGTGTGTGTGTGTGTGTGTTGTAGCGTGTTGCCGCTGTGCCGCCACAGCGCCGGTCTGGCCACAGGCGAAGGAGCCTGTTTCTCAGAGTCGATTCTTGAACAGCACTTTTGCTCGAGCTGAACATTTTTTTATTTTTTTTGCAGCCTGATCATGCAAGCAAAGGCAAGCAAAGCGATTCTTGCACTGCAAGCACCTGTCCCGTCTCTCTGCTCTCCCTTTCACACATACAGAAGACTTTCTTTTTCTCCCATTTCTTCTCCCCCTTCCTCCTCCTCCTCCTCCTCCTCCTCCTCCCGTCACAAGAATAGAGCAGAGGCGCAGATGTAAAGAGACAGGCCAAAAGACAGAGAGATGGAGGCACAGGGAGACGAAGAATGGAAGAGACAGCGGGGTTCAGGCCTAATCTGTTGACAAGAGGGGATGTTTGAGGATAAACAGAGGCTGAGCAGGAGTGCTCAGGAAGCACAGAGAGAAAGAGAAAGAGCCCCACTGGCTTCGGTCTCTGCTCCAACAGCAACCCCAGCTGGACCATCAATGTTTGATGGTTTACATCAGCAAAGATTTACACCCAAATTGGGCTCCGGGGGCACCCAGAGAGCCACAAAAAGGTCTCTCAAGATGTATTCAAAAAGACAGAGTCAAAGGCAGCGAGACTTGCTTCAGACTCTTGAAAATTGTGCGACTCCACTCCCATTTTCAGGACTTTAAGATTAATCACGACCCCGAGTCTTTCCAGACCCTCAAATTGTTGATCCCACTTGCTGTGACCTCGTACAATAATAGACCGTATGAGATAAATCATTAGTTTCAAGCGCTCCTCTGTTACGCCCTCAAACAGTTGTGCAATTCCTGAATCTGAATCATCAAACATTAAAAATACGCTCAGATGGGGGGGTTTGTAAGTAAAGTTTCGGCATTTATAGCATGTAAAGCTTTTGGAAGAATGCGTTAAACGACACCAACATGCTGCGGAGTCAAGAGAACGTTTCTGTGTGATGAAGCAAGATTTCATTAAATCTTATCTCCACTTCTTCATAAAGGGAGTATTTGGTTACATCAGTGTCTTTAATGTACACTGGAAGATAAGAGGAATTATATAACTTCTGCTTTTCCTGATCTGAAGCAGGATATAGTCACATCTTCACGACTCAGTTAATCTACATGTTGGGCCTGAGGTGAAAATATGACGTGGGCCGTGTTGACACCGTCTCCTTCTGCCACCACGTCTCTGTGCGTCGTGTATGTATGTGGTGGTGGTTAAGAGATTCAAGATTCAAGATTCAAGAGTTTTATTGTCATATGCACAGCAAAACAGGTAGTTGTACTACACAATGAAATTCTTACTCTGTTCAATCCCCCGAACAGACTAATTAAACGGATATAGGAGCATAATTGTCAGTGCACTTCTTTGAATTCAAACTGACATTGAAAAAAAATGTAAAAAATGTAGCCTCGTCTCTCATTTCATTGTAATTCGTCCGGCCCACTTTCAGGCTAATCTGCAAAAGAGTTGAAGGTGCTGAACTTTTGCTGCAACTTAATTCGATGTCACCCAGTGGAGCTGAAATATGTGCAATTAAAATGATAGGAGCTACAACTAAGTACATCATGAATGTCTGTGTAGTGTCTTGGAGCCTCCAAAGTCACGGATCAGTGACTAAAACTGGATCCCTGGATCATGTTTCATTGCCTCACCTTTCACCTGAAGCAACTTGCCCCTTAGCGTTGCACCCGCTGTACATTTTTTTAACCTGAGGCTGTGCAAACGGCAAAAAAGTGCCTCAAACGTGCAAATACAGTCCCGCTAAAAATCTACATTTATTCATGGCTTCTGCTGGGACTCCAACCCCTTAAAAAGCCTCCATCTTCCCCCTGTTCCACCACCTTCATCTCAACTTTGTTGCTTCTTAGACTGTCTCACCTGCTCTGCGTGAAAAAGGCCTGTGATTGGCTGAACTCTCAACGTCTCGGGATAAATTTTGCAAATCCTGAAAACTGAGCCAAGAGGAGATGCAGAAGTCTAGTTTCCTTTCAAATCACTGGAATTACCATATTCTGAAAGGTTAGTGTGTGGAGCCTTTGCACAATCATGCAAAAAGTAATAGTAATTATATACACTTTACGCTGAGGGCTTCAAGGGTCTGTGGCCTCAGAGCGGTTGCCTGCTGTGAAACGCGTAAAGAAACAGCATGTGTCAGTAGTCAAGCAATGGAATAAGTTCTTGTGCTGAGACTCTAGAGTGAAAATCACACATTTTAAAGTCCCGTTCCGTGTGCATTAAACAAACAAACTCATCTCTGTGCTGTCAGAGTTACATATTTAGAAGTTTTCCCCTTCCTGTCTTAAAATAATTGTAACGCTACACTGTTGTTTCCTCTTGAGTGATCCATGAAGTCCCTGCCTCCCTCTCCACTCATTCTGCCTCCATCCACTGCAGCCTGAGCACACCAGCTCACCTATGACTCAGCCAAACATATTGGAAACCAATTATGAAGAAGACAAATGATGCAGAATGTCAGATCCTGCAAGATGATAGAACTGGTTCCTTAGATTTGTTGCAATTGAAGCTCTGGAGGTCTGAATTCATGTTTTTCAGTTGTGGTGTTCGACTGCATGTTCTGTTCATGATATATCGTCAAGCATGCAACAAAAACTCCATATGATCAGGCTTACAAGGTATTAAAAACAACAACCTTTAACTACCTTTAACAGATATTAGACACATGCAGGAAGTTTGTTAATTTAGAAGATTTGTACTACCACTTTTATTCAATATGCAAAGCTCGTGCACATGTTCTCCTCTTTGGTAAATTTCATCATCTGCAGCACCGCTGATGAGCATTTCTTGCATGAGCAGCCTCAGGATGAATCAAGCCACCAACCTTGGCCATTAGTGCCATACTGTACTAATCGTGCCATAAAAGCGAGCGTGTAAGGCCGACTGACTCTGCAGCTCTAATTGGGTGGTAAAAAAAAATAAAATTAAAAAAAATCTGCTTAAATAAAAAAAAAATAAAAAAAACAGTGTACTCTCAAATGAAAATAATTAAAAACAGCAGAGCATTTAAGAGCAAAAGATGGAGTTCAAACAGCATGTGCCACATCCCCAAAGCCCTGCAGTACCTGACACATCTGATATCCTTATTTTGGGGGGGAAGTGTAATCTGAGGTGACAAGGAGGAGCAATTAAAATAAATGAATAAAATAACCGCCACAATTAGCTGTCGCTTAATTCACTGCGATGCCCCGATAATCTCGTAATCTGCTAAAACGACGGCGGTGAATTCCCCCTCCTTCCCTCCTCTGCACAGGCTGCTGTGGGTTTTTAGTGTTTCGGCGCATGTGTGGGAGTGAAAGACTGAAGAGTACGCAGATCCTAACAGAGAGCGTCGACCGGTATTAGGACTGACACCCGTCAGTCTGGCTGAAATGTCAGCCTGGATGAGGGAGAAGTTGGTGGACTCGGAGGGAAAATAAGTAGAGAAGACGCTCAGAGAAAGGGGGAAAATAAAGGACTGAGGGGAGAGAAGAAGAATGAAAGAGAGGATGAAGGCAGCGAGAGATTCAAACTGGAGGAAGAAGGAGGAGGAGAGCGTAGGTCGGGTTGGAGATCAGGAAAGAAAAAAAAGAGCAGAGGAGGTGAAGCGAGAAAAGGGGATAAGGGTAGGAGAGTTCAGGTGAGAGGAGGAAGGAAACAAACATGAATGAATAAAAAAGTGCAGAGGAGGAAAAAGAGAAGGGATTAAAAGTGCGTAGGAACAAAAGGTGAAGAGGAGGAGAAGAAGGAGCCGTGAGAGAAGGAAAAGAGGAAGGAATTTCAAGTGGGAGGAGAAGGGTGAACGAGGAGTTAGGAGTTAGAGAGCAGGAAAAGAGAGGAGAAGAGATGATGGTGGGAGATGATAGGAGGGAGAGGAGGAAAGGTGAAATAAAGGAAAGAACGAGGAAAAGAAAGACTGAAAAGTGGAGCTGAGGTTGTAGAAACGTAGGAGGAGAGAAATAAAAGGAAAAGATAATGAAAATGACTAATAAGTTTGTGTAGGAAGAGGGGGAAGGAGTGAATGAATGGGGGAGGATGAGGAAAAGGGCGAATGGAGGAGGAGGAAGAGAGAAAAGAAGTGGATAAATGAGAAGAGGAGTAGATGAGGGGAGATGAGAAGAAAGGAGGATGAATCTGGGTGGAAGGAAGCGTAGGTGAGTACAGGAGCGAAGCCTTAATGGAGGAGAGGAGGATTAGAGAATTCTTTGTGAGAAGACAATCGAAGAGGAAGATGAAGGAAATGCTGAAGAGATGGGAGAAGGAGGAGAAAGGTGGAGGAGGAAGGCAGGGTTGAAAATATAGAAAGCAAGAGAGGAGAAGTGGGGGGTGAACAGGGAGAGATTTGGAGGAAGAGCGAAGGAGAGTTGAGATCAGTAAGAGAAGGATAGCAGATAAAGAAAGACGAAGGGGGGATGCAGCAGTGTGGCTGAGGGCAGGAGGGAGATGCAGAGGAGGAGAGCAGCGTGGAGAGGAGCATTAACGCAGGAGATGAGGTGTGAGAAGACAACTGGATATGAGAAGGAGACACATTCTGATAGGAAGACGACAAAGGAGGATGGAAGAAATGCTGAAGACCTGGTAGAAAGAGAAAAAGAGGAGGAACAGAGATGAAGAAGAAAAAGAGGAGCAGGTGAAGGGTGTTGAGAAGGAAGGAGGTTGGATTTGGGTGGATGGAGGAGGGAGATGAACAGTAAAAGGAGGTGGGAACACTGGAAGGAGAGCAGAACGACGTTAATGGAAGAGATGAGGTGTGAGAAGACAACTGGATTAGAGACATTATAGGAGGAAGACAAGCAGAGAGGAGGATGAAGGACGGGCGAAGAAGATAGGAGGAGAACAAAGGTGGAGGAGGAGGAGGAGCAGAGACTTAGGCGCAAGAAAAGAAGAAGAAAATAGATTACAAAAGAACAAAAAGAGGAGCAGATGAGGGTAGATTTGAGTAGAAGCAAGAGGGTAGAAGAGTGAAGGAGGGCAGCAAAAAGGAAAGAGAGACGGAAGGAGGAGGGCAAAGGGGGCATTAATGGAGGAGATGGGGTGTTAGAAATGCTGAAAAGATGGAAGAAGGAGAAGAAAAGGTAGAAAGGACAAGAATGGGGAGAACGTTGGAGGAGCAATGAAGGAGAGTTGAGATTACAGAAGGAGAAAAGATAAAGAGAGAAGCAGCAGAGTGGGTGAGGGCAGGAGTGAAGCGCAGAGGAGGAGTGGGAGCCGACAGGAGTGAAGGAGGAGCAGCGCAGGGTTGGGGAGCAGAGATTTATGTGTGGAGAGGGTTGCAGCGAGGGAGCAGAGGGAAACAGCCAGGCCTATTATAGATGGGGCTCTCCTGGGAGAGCAGGGCCTGGAGTTTTCCAGGCATTTCCAGCATATTTCACCGCCGTTCCAAGCAGCACGCTGCAATGCACAAAGCGCCGCCCTCGACCCGACTCCTCAGCCCTCCAAGGATAAATAAAGTGGGTCTCCTTTCTCCGCACGAGTATTCAATAAAAGTGATAAAAGGCTGGAAGTAACCCTTCTTAGCTTTTTTTTTTTTATTTTATTTTTTATTTTTTTATTTTATTTTGGAAGGGAAAGTGAGAAACCAAACAGGCCACCCTCTCCAAGGAGACGCTTTCAAAGAAATGCAGACATCAAGCATGAAAGCACCAAAAGCATAAAAGTGCTTCCTTTTATACGAGGAAGAATGTCAACGAAAAAGGGCCGCTAGATCAAATGAGCTGACTGTGGAGGTAGTTTATGTTTCTGCTTCTCTCTCTCTCTCTCTCTCTCTCTGTTTCTTTGTCTGCCTGTATTTTCTGCCTCGCTCGCTCGCTCGCCGTCTGAGGATGTGTGGAGGTGAGAGAGAACAATTGAATGGGCCTCCCACATAAAATCCATTCAGAGACATCTTGAGGAATAAGAATGAGAAATTGTCCGGCGCAGTGAATTAAATCAATCTGATCCATTACAAGATCGCTATCACAAGGTTTTCCCTTTTGTCTTTGCCCTGGATTATGCATGCTGCTGGATACGTGCGCTGCTTGTATGCACCTTACGTAACACCCTAATGCAGTTTTCCATGTAATCAATGAAGCAATTACTCAATTAAGTGCATGCTAGGCTGACAGATTTTACACGTTTCACATTTAAATGCTTGATATTTAAGGGTTGGGTGTTACAGACTCCTTTTGCTAAAACGTGCATTACGGTGGCTGAAAGGTCGAACCTTCCTGTCCCCAAACTAAGCTAAGTTTTAAATAATGCATCACATGAATGCTTTTTCCCTCCATTATCTAGTCAACTAATCCATTTGGAACTTGCTCTAAATAATCTACAGGATTACTTTCTTTGTTTTAAATTTACCACATTGCAGTGATTCCTAACCAGAGCTGATAGTCACACGGCATTTTCTACTCATCTGCAAGGAAGTAATAGGATTTCCAATAAATCTGACAAATCTTAGGAAACTTTTTTGTGGATGGGATGCTGTGATGCTTGATGTGCACGTAGAAGGTGAAAAAAATCATGTATCTTCACAGGAGCTCAAGGGCACAAAAGGTCTGACATGTAGGTTCCAATAAGCCTTTACGAAGAGCCCAACCTTTGTTGTCAATATTAAAATGATCCACAGCGCAGCAGGAGTTCTGCTCTACGTCCAGCTATTCACACTGCATATGAAGCGCTGCATCTTCACACGTCAAGTCATTTCTTTCAGCCACGTAGCCGCTAAATTCTATTAAGCACACGTCTCATTCAAACTAAAGCTCCCGGTAAAGGAAAAGTTGGTAATTTTTAATACTTTCTCTTTCAAATATCCAACGTGTGACGAACATAATTCCAATTTTTCACACCCCACAGACCCTGTATCCACTGGCACCACTTTCAGTTAATTTAACATTTAGCGCCTTCCAATCTTTTCCCACAGAGACTTTTTCAAACTTATTTCCCTTATCAGGAGCTGAACTTGTGTAACCAAATGATTTCATTGCGTGGGTACCAAGACCAAGGATTTTTCTCTCTCTCTCTTTTTTTTTTTTTGAAGTCTCAATATATCGCTCTATCCCTTTTATTCCTCTTTTTTTTTTTTCCTTTGGTGGATTTTAAATGGTGATAAAAGAAGCAGCAGCGGTTTAAAGATGGAGATGGACAACATGATTACAGATGATGAAAGCCGGTATCCATCACCACCCACTCTGTTTGTGTTTCCATCCTCCTTCTGTCTGTCTATCCGCCTGCCTGTTCCTCCTCTTATGTTTTAATGTAAGTCGATAACTATCAGGAACTGATAACACCCGAGGTTCCACTCGACTCGGTGAGGCGTGATGAGGCGGAGAGAGGGGGGGAAGGAGGCGAGGCTGGGCGAGGTGCTGGTGTGGGTGGGGAGGGTGGTGACACTATCTCCCCTCGGTGAAGCCTGATACGCTCGGGTGAGGCGGAGATAAGCCGGCAGCTCTCGGCGGGGGAGGGAGGGTGACGTCACGCTGCTGCTCGTCTCTCTAAATGAAGTTATGGCGTCACAGGTGGAGATTATGTCAGCGTGGGATTTGTCTTTGTTCCGGAGAGGAGATTTAGACGGTGTGCTTTTCTTTTCTTTCTTTTCTTTCTTTCTTTTTTTTGTTTTGTTTTGTTTGGAGTGACTCTTTCTTGACAACAAATATTTTGAGTCATCACAAAAGGAAAAGCGCAGGTGTTACTAATATTATTAACACGACTATTCAACCTTGACAGTGTGACAGTGAGTCAACAAGAGCCTGGAAACCCAAGCAGCTAATTGAAATTCAGTCATTGTTAATTCTATTATTTGCACCTGTGCTTTTTCTACTGTGACATGTCAAAACGTCTTCTGCAACAACACCGACCTGCTGCAGATTCTGTTGTGGTGACTTATAGCAATCAGCCAAAACATTAAAACAACAGTGAAAAACATCGATCACCTTTTTGTCATACAGACTTCTGCTGGGAAACCTTCAGTTCATCTGGATGATGTTTGACAC
>NW_007579673.1:65479-66354 GCF_000690725.1 Stegastes partitus | reverse complement strand
AATTTCCAAAGCAAACACAGACTTGCTATTTGCAGTTTGCATTCTAGATCATACTGTCTCTTCATACCCCTGTGATTCCAAACCCGAACAGAACCAAGCCACACAGCATTTTCTGCTGGTCAGCAAGCCCTATAATATGATTTTTTTTAAAAAAGGAATAAGAATATTGGTGTCTGTATACAATGAAGGAGAAACACAACAAGGAACCCAAAGAGTCGATCCAGCCTCCAAACTTGCTAAATCAAGCATCTGATCATTGTGCCAGGACCATGATCCAGGGAGACCAAACCTGGCAACCCAAAGGACCCAAAGGATCTGCTGCCAACATCCCACTAGCAGACAACACAGGATTCCTCCAGAGGTTCCGTGTCCACGAATAGATTAGAAGTGTTTCGGCAGCACAAGGGCGACCTGCACGCTATCAGTCAGGTGGTTGTAATGTTGTGATCGATTATTAACACAGTCACATTTTGGAGACAGTTTGGCATCCCGGTATCATGAAAAGACATCATTTTGATACTTTGCATGTTAGCAGAAGGCATTTTTGGCTTTTTTTGCTCGCCATGTAGTTGCGATGAATGACCACGCTGCCATTTTCTGGCACACAAAAAGTGTAAAAAATGACACGCAAAATGTACTGATGTTGAATGTGAGGATGAAAATCTAGTCCTTTAAAGGTAATTCATTAAATTTAGGGTTAACGTTCTCATCATAAGCGCTGCATGCATGAGAGAGTTCAAGACACAAAGAGAGTGTGTGTGTGTTTTTGTATGTTCCCTAAGAAAGGCTCTTTTTTTCATGTGTGTGTGTGTGTGCAGCAGTGAGAGAGAAGCCCTTGAAAGAAGTGTGTGTGTGTGTGTGTGTGTGTGTGTGTG
>NW_007579673.1:45149-64894 GCF_000690725.1 Stegastes partitus | reverse complement strand
GGGGAAAAAAGGTAAAAGATAAGCAAAGGAAGAAAAGTCAAGTGTAGATGAATTAAATCTGATTTTTACGACTGAGTTTTGTTTTATTGGGGCAATTTAAAATCCCACCACTGAACAATAAGTACACTACATACACCTTAAAGTCCATCAGTGTGAGATAAATAGAATCATACATACAGACGTATATGGAGGCTAAAGATGGCATTAGAAACCCAGCCCTTGAACAGTGATGGACCATTTAAGTTAAAGGGGACTATGTTTAAAAAAATGCAATCTTACAATCAAAGTCCCCTTGATGCACTCCATAAAACAGATGTGTGATAAATAGAATCAGTAAATGCAACAAATAAAAGACAATCATTGGACATTTTGTTCTGACTTTAGCCAAACTGTGAGGCTGGTTCCAAATTCTGCAAAGCTTCGTGAGTCTTTCATGTTTATTAAGATGAAATTCAACTTCAACTGAGAAAGCCTGTTGACCAAAAGCCGTCTTTCTAAATCGCTATAATCAATGACCTCTAATAGATGCTGTAGTCCCACTTGCACTGCCACTCATTTCTAACATCAGTCATGCATCAGAGTAAAAGAGAAAATTGTCAAAACTGAGGATTTTTTATTTTTTAAAACTCTTTCTACTTAGTTAATTTATTTTTAGTTAGTTTTAGTTAAATAGTGCCGTTTCAAAGCAAATGTCATCTCAAGGCAATGCATGTATTAAAGTGAAAGAAACCCAGAAAATCCAATGTTTCCTTTGGATTCCCTTTGAGGAAGCGCTTAGCAACATTTCTTTGCAAATTAATTACAAAAATGTGATGAATTACTCATTAAAAAAGTGAGAGGAGTTGTTTTTAACATCCTGGATTCATCCAATCTTAGCAGGTCATTCCAGATGTGGCTCTCCCGAACCATTTCCGGCTCCCTCTGGGGGATCCTGAGTTATTTCCTCGCCTAAATGAGGTATCCCTCCAGAGAGTTCTGGTTTTCTGTTTGCTGAAACTTCACCAATCTGTCCGTCCATCTCACCCTCCATTTTTCCGTCGCTTGTAAACAGGATCCCAATACTTTAACTCCTTTGGGCAGCAACTTGTGCCCTGCGTCCTGAAAAACACTGTTAGGTGGTCAACTCAAGCACTTTTAAAACTAAATAATCAATGCAATCAAAAGATTCTCCACTGTGACAACACATTTCTTATGAAGTGCATCAAATTAATAAGAATTCCTCAAGTATTGCGTTGTGTTATGTTCCCAACCAAACTGTCAAAATTTGCCCCAACAGTTGTTTCACAGCTCACAATGGCAGCTTCTCCCCTTAGTAAAGGCGGCTGAGACTCCTGGATACCAGAGTACAGATCAAACACCTGCTGAACATTGTGCATCTTCCTCTCATGCCACGATCACACCTCCGTCCTGGACACAAGAGGAGATGTTTGGCACTGGGACAGATGAAGAGTTCATTTGCAAAAACAGATAACTCCATTGTTGTAGATTTTCAGAAAACTTCTGTTGTTGTTGTTGTTGTTTGCTTGAGAGATAACATAAGTTTGACTGATGTTGTCTCAGGTAGACGATGGAAACGTGGGTTTCCTAAAGGGTTATGAAGATGGAGTTATATGTGTTTGAAAATGAACTCTTCAGATCTTTTGGGTCCTTTGGGTTTGAACCTGTTCCAGCAAACCACATGGACACTTGATCAAATTGGAATCTGTTGAGTTTGGAGGTTGTAGCAACACTTTTAGCTCTTTGTCATGTCCCTCCGGCCGTCTCTTTAGCAGTGTGGTACACGGGCTTTACGATGGAAGGTTACTGTTATTGAGTTTTCTCATGGAGGGGTCTGCAAGTACGTTTAGGTACGTGTCAAGGGGACAGCTACGTGAATGCCAAGACTCAAGGTTTCCAAGCAGAACATTGCATTGCGATGCTCGATGAAAAAGCTCACAAAAAAAAACATCAAAAAACATTTTTAAATATATTGAAATCTAAACCTCCTGTGTTTTCATATTCAGGATCACTGAGGATATGAACTTTTTGAAGTTGGATTTCATAGCAGGGAAAAATACTCCAGTAGCCAGTGGCTCTTCCTGCTTTGAAAGCCTGTTACTTAACAGTAAATAAATGGTTAGACTTCTCATTCCATTGCTTTCTGTTACTCAGCCCAGTTCTGTCAAAGGCTCCAAATCCTCTACAGCCACACATCACATCTTCTCTGTTTAACAAGTGTAAACTGTGGCTTAACAAGTAGCCAGTCTACTGTTTGGAGGTTTTTTAGTGACTGTCAACAGCTGTAGCTCTGGTCATTGTTGTACAGAACACCACAAGTCCTGTTCTCATAGTAAAATTGCAGCGTTCAAACAAACCATAGACAAAACCAACAGGATTCCTGCATTGAGCCTGAGCAGTGGGGAGCTGGCCACATGACTAACGGGTCAAAAAGCAGAAACATAAGCAAATTACTTCAAATAAAGATTTCTTGCACTAAAAAGTTTGCTATGCTGCTCATTATTTCTGAACAATTACACATTTTCAAAGCAAATTCACCGTTAAAGACGACACACTCAGCAGCTCAAAGGTGGCAGCTGAGGATATATGTTATGCAATGCATCCAAATCAGAACTGTTATGTCAGTGGTTTTACGATTTCATGCTGCTTGTGTGACAGCCACGCTTCTGATGTTATCTCACACGGTAATGCTCCGTGTCGTTTTAATTCTATTACACAGTGAATATAGAGCTGAGGCTTGATGTTGCTAAAAAAAAAAAAAAAATGTATATATCGCAAATCAAATTGCAATATCTGACAGAAAAATCGCAATTAGATCGCTGAGCCCTGCTGCTTACAACTACAAATGGGAGATAAAGACAGGCAGAGCTGGGTAGTATAGCTGCACTGTATGGAGCCTGCAGAGAGAGAGACAGATATGAGCTGCAGAGATAACAGTGGGTATATGGCTGCTGCCTGATTGTCCATTCTCAGCTCTTGACCACACATGACCTCCATCACTGTGTAGAGAGGGCGAGTGAGCAATGAGAAACACAGGGGGGGAGGCAGAGCGAGCGGGAGAGGATTGATTGGGAGTCCCAGAGTTCAGACAGCTCCGACCACAGAGGCCTTGATCTGTTTCCCCGAAAGCACTGAAGCTACACGGTGATCCAAAGTAGCAGAAGAGGTCGTGTGGGGAAAGAGAGAGTCCAAACTCTTCATCCTGCACACTAATAGTATGGAAATGTTAGTGTCTGTAGTACCAGCGTGCAGACCGACTGAGATCGCACACATTCCTGAGTAAAATTCTGGATAAATAGGCGGCAGGCTGCATCAACAAATCCACATTTCAGTGCGTCTTTTTTTGTAGTTTTGTGAATTTTGTTTTTTTAGCAAAACAGAAGAGTAGCAGATCTTCCTCTGGTTTGAATATGGATATTCATTTACTTTACTTCTTCTCCTAGTAGGCTTGTCACATGCAGTAGGATTGTGTTATTTGCTGCTTGTAGTACACAACAAAATTACATTCCTGTGCAACTAGACGACATTCTCGTTTAAGTTTTGAAAGAAAGTTGTTTTTTAAACTATGACACAACAAGATGGCACCGTTATTCTTCGACTCAACTTTACACGATGTTTGGTTAGATTGATTGAAAACATTGAACTTTGATTGACACAAAGTTTGGATGAGTTTAGATACCAAAACTACTTGGTCAGATTTGTTGGTCAGCGTCATGTTTGAGTCTAAATACGACCCTCTTACATGTTTAAAGGCTCTCCTCCATCACCAGGCTGATGAGGGACGCCCCATTTAGGATATGATTTAGGTTTATGTAAATTAATGTGATTACCTGTAATTTTACAAAATGCTATTGGTGGAAAATCCATAAAATAACAGTTAAAAAATAAATATTGTTTAACCCTTAATATAAACATTTTTTTTCTTTCAAATAAGGGCAAATATCTGTTTAAAAAAATGCTATTTTTGCTGATTAAATACAGTTTAAAAAAAAAACCAAGTGTAATATTAAAGTCAAAATACATTTTTTTTTATGCTGTCTTTTTACAGTTGTGGTCTGTTTGTTGTTTTGTTTTTTATGTTAAATGTGATTCTGTTTTGTGACTTTATTAGTTATTGTCTGTAATTTAACAAAACACGAAGAATCTGTAAAATACCAGTTTAATTGAGTTATTTTTAACATTTTTTTCAATCTATCTTGAAGATATATGTCTATATGTGTATATATGTATAAAATAAAAATAACTTTGCAGAAAAAATACAGTAAAAATAAAACATTTTTTCATTCAAACGTAAAAGTAAATAAATAAATAATTAAATAAATAAATTACCATTTGCTAAAATACAGATTTTTGCTGTGGATGTTCTTCTTTTTTGTGTAAAGGACGCTTTTTTTTTTTTTTTTTTAAATTTTAGTTTTTGGTGTGATTTTACTATTGGTAATATGTAATTTAATAAAAATTGGGAAAATCTGTAAAATTAAAAAAAACAAAAAAAAACAACGATGTGATTTACAATTTTTCAGTTCATAAAAAAGTCATTCAAAAAACTCCACGTATCTGTAAATAAATGATTTTTTCCAAATAAAATACAGTGTAAAAAAAAAGTGTAACTTTATCATTGAAGATTTCAGAAAAATAAAATGTAAAAAATAATTAAATAGAAATTACGGTTAATAAATTAATACTTTTTTTTTTTTTTTTTTTTTAAACTGTGACTTGTTAGTTTCTGTAATTTAACAAAACCAGGGAAATCAATGAAATGACAGCAAACTCCTCAAAGGATTATAGTAACAGTTACAACATTGTCTCCTATTTATAGTGTAGGTAGTATGTTTTACACACTATTGCTGTGAAGAATGACGTAGTCACGCGGCCACATTAATCAGCTGGTCCTGTGTCGTCCTGCTCCTGGTGGTCGGAGTGAAGGTCCTTCGCCTCAGTAACCTCTTTAAGTATTCATTCTTCAGTTCCAGGTGCTTGAACCGCCCTAACAGGCTTCTATCAATACAAAAGCAGCTTGAGGTGCTGCTGAATCACTTAAGTCCTCGCTCACTCGATTGATCAGTGAATTAAGAGCTTTGTTTTTTTTTATACCCGTACAAATTATTCTAAAAGAGAAGAGAGAGTTTTTGGGCGTCACTGTTAAAACTCCAGGTTACAGCAGGACAGAGGATCAAAAACACATCCAGGTAGTTCTTATATTCCTGCTGAAATCTCTCATTTGAACACATTTGAGTGCAGATATTCAGCATGGATTCCTCGTGCTCCTGTCTTGTAGATTTGACTCTGGAAACTGTCTCATAAAGAAGTGATACCAACTTTTTTTTTTTGCAATTTTTCACAAAAGCCACCAGCAGTGTAAGAATGATTACGTTCTGAATTATTAAAAAGACAGTGTACTTTTATCAAACTTTTTCCCTTCCAACACAAAGTGCCTTCTCTGTAAAGTTGGAGTGTGGGTGCATGACTTTTCAGCCTCGATTGAGTCTGAAGCTTTCTGAGCCTCCGCCTTCGTGAAACTGCTGTTTTCTTAACAGCACAGAAAAAGAAAAAAAAAAATCTTGTAGATTTAGTCCTTTTGAAACAGCTCCTCATAAAGTCGGCCCGCTAGACGGAGCTGGCTGAAATTAATGGGGTTTGGAACAAAAGGTTTTGGAGAAAGATTTCCTGACTATTCCCCACGCAATTACTTAATCCCTTGTAATTAGTCTCCTTGTTTGAAAGGGAATATACATTCTCCGTCTCCCCCCGTCTCTTTTTTTCCCCCCTATTAAGTCGGAAGATAAAATTGCTGACAAAAAAACAGCACGAATGTCGTTTGTGGAGATTACTGCCTATAAACATCCACGCAGCTTTGAACAGCGGTTACGCTATATCTTTAGCGATTTACATTTGTTATACTAAACTGCACAAGGATAATTATTTTTCAAGAGGATCGGCCATGATGATTAGAAATGAACACGGTCCAGTTTTTTTTCTGCATAAATTAACCTTTTTTGGGGGGTTTAGCTTCAGTGCACTCAGACATCAGACGGAGGGGGAAAAAAATGTTTATCATTTTTGCTTTTATGGTCCATTATTATGTGGTGAATTCACAGCAGCAGATAATGAGGAGCACATAGTCATTTCGATTCTGGCTTTAGCCCACACAGGACAGCTGTCTATTTTAAGCTATAGCTGCTGGCCAGCGAACCATTAGCCTGTTTTACACCGATAGCAAATAGCCATTAGGCGTAACTGCAAGCCAGTTAGCCAACAGCCATCTGCTGCACACTGCAATTACGCTGCCTTAAAGTGCTGTTGAAAATATAGTAATTATGAGTTGAGCCTGCATTAATGACCCAACACAATGGTAAATATGCCCGGGAAAGGGGGGAATTTTCAATGATACCTGCGCTAACAGTCTGTGAGGTGAAGAGCGCACGAGCAACGTGAATACTGATGGAGTCTGTCAGTCAGCGTGTTGTTTAAAAGCAAAACAGCTTTTGTGGCAATTTTCACTTTTATTGTCCAAAAGCATTTATGCACAAACACACACACACACACACACAAACTACTTCCTTTTAGATCCTGTGAGCTGAGCCGCAGCTGCTCCTGACAAGCTTTGAAAACAGAATGCGCCAACAGGAGTAGCTGGTTAGTTGTTAGTGTCTGCGAGCCCTCTGTGCTGTTTCCCATGCTGCGCTCTGCTCTGTTCAATGACAGTGGGCTCATTGAGACCCCGCTGCTGCTACTAGCGCTCAGTGTAAATCCTCCGGCTCTGTTTGGTGACTCTTTTTTTTCTTGGCAATGACAGTTGCTGTAGTCAGCAGCGCATTCAGGTCAAGCAACTTGACTCATTTCGTCACATTCTGCCACGAGCCCTTTTGCTTTCACAATGCTCTGATTAAGTGGTACAATAGTTGCAAAATCTGCTGGCGTGTTTGCTGAAGAGTAATTACTAACGTCTGATAAGTGTTCTGGGGAAGTTTTCCAGCTCCGTGATTTCCACCGAGGCTTTATCTCAATTGAACGCGATTGTCTTTGCCGAATTGGCTCGGTCCATGATGCTGGAAACTGGCCTCGTCTCACACACATGATAAGACAACAGATTGCCTTGTGCGCCGTCCAACCAAGAATAATGCTGCAAGCTGTAATAATTTACACCATCCATCAGGGGTTCTCCTGCAACTACATGCCTCCTTCATCGCGGGAAGATAAAACTGCTGCTCGCTGGCAAAGTCTGGGAATCATAAAATGGCATGTTGGAGGCACTAATTGGCCACATAGAAGGCGGCTCGGGCTTCTCGCGGGCGCATCATAGGAACGCGGCGATGCGGATCAAGCTGCGGAGACGGAGGGAGGGATGCTGGGATATGAAGGTTTCCCACTTTCTTAATGTGTTTCTTTTGTGTGTGTGTGTGGTTTTTTCTTCACGCATGTGTGTCGGCCTCGCTTCCCCTCTCTCAGGATCCCTCCGTTTGTGTTACCATGGGGACGGCATGCTTCCTATATCCCCCCCCAACCACCCCTCAACTCTCCCCCCCCCGTCCTCCCCACTGGTTTCGGTGTTACCATGGCGACACATGTCTGTCTCCTCTCCTACCTGTTTCACATGCCGCCCCGTCTCGCTGGGTCAGTCTGTCTGTTTGCCTGTCTGCCGGGCGTTTGCGTGCCCTTGGCTTGCCTCCCCCTTTGTTTACTCTTTGTTTGTTTGTTTATTTGTGTTTTATGTATCTGTCTGTGCTGCTTTTTTTTTTTTTAAACCAGCGTCCATCCCAGTCTGTGTTTGCTTTCCGTCTTTCTTTTTTTTTTTTCTCTCTTTTACTCTCCGGCTCACTGGCTGCCTGTCTGGCCACCAGGCTTTTCCACCTCTAATCCCTCCTCTCTCCTCTTTCTGCTCTGCTGCTTCGCTCCACAACATCAACCTCTCTCTCTCTCTCTCTCTCTCTCTCTCTCTCTCTCTGCTTTATTTAGATTTTTTTTTTTTCTTTTTTCAACCACCCTAACTCATTTGTTTGTTCCCACATCAAAACAGTATCTATTGAATGTCACCGGGAACACACAGTGTATTACAAAAAGAGAAAAAAAAAAGAAAAAAAAAAGGGAGGGATTTAGGTAATTTTCGCAGACGGCAGCTGTTGCTATGGCGACACAACTTTTGGATTTGCTGGGGAGAGATGAATAGAAAGGATGGAAGGAGGGAGGAAAAATGTGAGGATAAAAAAGAGAAGAGGGGGAGAAGAAAGAAAGAAAGAAAGAAGGAAAGAAAGAAACTCTTTGGCTGCAGTGGTTCATGCTGGTTGTTTCAGAAGTTTTCATTGAAAATAAGGAAGAAATGATGAAAATAAATCAAAACCTAGAATCTGTTTGGACAAAGAAAACCCAGCTTTGCTTTCAAACTAACATATTTAATTTTTTTACACTGTTCAAATCTTTGCTTGCTTGCTTTGTTCTGCCTCTCCATTAGTTTCTACCGACAAAACTGGATCGTCATGTTGAAAAAGCATCTTAAGTCCGCAAGTCAGAGGATATAAATGAAGCCAAAGTAGCCTGTCGTCCCTCGTAAAGCATCTTCTCCTTTGTTTCATGTGAGTCGTGCCGCAAATGTGTTTGTCACATCCCTGAAAATGGTGAAATTCTCATTTTGGACAGACCCCTCCTCTCTCCTCTGCGTGCTAATGCATTTAGAAAAACCACTTTATTATAATACGCATTTGAATATTCATAGTAGGCAGGCAGGAGAAGGGTGGTGGTGGTGGTGGTGGTGGTGGTGGAGGAGGAGAGGGGGGTTGATGGAGGAGACTGGAGCCTTTGGGTATTGATGCAGAGCAGTGGAATTAGCTGCGAAACTGCTATTGATTCAAGCTGTGAGGACTGGAATATGAAACATGAGGGGGGCGAGAAAAAGGGCAAAAGACCTTATCAATGAACTTGGAGAATGAAAGAAGGAGTGTAAGAGAATGAGGCTGCTCAGAGGAGAGGGAGAGAGAGAGAGAGAGAGGGAGAAAAGAAAAAGCAGATTATCAGTCTGCAGAGAATTGAATTAAAGGGAGACAGAAGGAGAGAGTGGGTGAAGAAAGAAAAGGAGATTATGAAGCAACACAGAAGGGGAATGAAAAGAGACAAAGTACAACAAAAGTAAAAGGAAAGAAAAAGCACAAAGGAGGCAGAGGAAGGAGGAGAGAGAGAGAGAGAGAGGAGGAGATGAAGCAGTGGAAAGAGAATGAAAGAAAAATCAAATAAACAAAAGAGCGAGGGAACAGGGTGAGGGGTCAGGGCTCGCCGCGAGTGCTGCTTTAGCCCGGAGACGCCACGCTACAGTAAAGCCTCCACCCCCGGACGCTGCAAATTGTTGATAGGAGGACTAAGTTGACAAATGTCAAAGTTTACATTTCATTAGAGAAGGCGGGGGAGAGAGAGAGAGGATGGAGGGAGAGGAGGATGGAGGGAGGAGAAGAAGAACCGACTGGGGGGGGGGGAGGATGGAGGGAGGGAGGAAATGCCATGCATTCCATTAAGTGGCCAGAGAAAACCACAGAAAGAGGGGAGGGGAGGGGGGGAGGAAACGGCAGAAATGAGGGAGAAATACAGGAAACGGAGGAGGAGGAGGAGGAGGAGGAGGTGAGGAGGGGAGGCAGGGATTAGACCACCGTCCATAAAGACAGATAGAGATAGAAAGGGGGGGTTTATAAGCGAAGGAATGAAGCGCTCGATTCATCACCGCCTCGACTGTGGTCCTGACCTTTGAAAATGGAGTTAATGTTAGACAAGGCAGCACTTAACATTCTGGTGGCCTCCATGTTTGTTCTGAAGTTGTCGAGGCGGAGCTTCGGATCACGCCGCCCTTTGTTGGTCTCCAAATTGCAGGGCTTTGCAACACTCTCGCTGAGGGATAATAAGTTTACAGTGTCGGGCATTGTGATCTGAACATATGATTTTCCACGTGTTTTCTGAATGTGAAGAAATCTCACAACCAACAATGAATCGATTCTTCAGAGTGCGTCTGGTTGATCTAATCTGACCTTTACCTTTACTGAAGCAACCAAGAAACTAGCAAAAGCACAGTGACGGTTAAACTAGGTGACATGTTCTTTATTAGCATTATATGGTGGGAGCGGGAGTTTATTTTGAATTGATCCCAGTAGCAGTGACACGTCTATTGATCCACAGCCGAACACTTTAAAGACAAGACTCATCTTAGTTATGACGACTTCTAATGAAATTATGTTGAACCAACAAACTATATTAAATCAAAGGAATTAGTCAATCTGACACAATCAGTGGAATTTTCAATGAAGAAATATTTAATTAGTGATAGCTTCGACCCACGTTTTTGAGTTTTTAATGACTTAAAATCTTGAACTCAGGGTAGAGAAAAAACAAAAGTCCATATAATTTATTTACTACTGCTTACATTTTGTTCTTAAACCAATGAATGCAGATATTTAAGTTTAAATTACACACAATATTAGGTTAGTGTAATTACCGACATGATTATGTGAACAATCAAAACAATGTCAGCAACTGAATCAACCACATTTGACTTTCTATTGTGCAACCATGCATTTAATTAAGTGTTGCAAACAGGTTACTGAATGACTTTTTAGAGTAAATATGATGATGTACTCCTGTTAAATTAATGTTCTCCAAAAACTGTTTTCTACCCGAATATTTAATTTAATACTCTGTCTTTTTGTTTTTAAATGAAACGTATGTATCAGTAAAACTACAGGAAATAACTCCAGAAAATAGACGTGCAAGCTGTAAGCACTGAAGAAACATTTTTCATTGTACAAAGAGCAGAGGTTCTACAACAAAACAGAACCAGCACAAGGTGGCACACACGTGGCGCTCCAAAGGACTTTAGCAACAAATAGGTTCTTTGAGGAACCATTTTCAAAAAAGTTCTTCGTGGACCAATCTGAATCAGGGCAAGTAAATACTTTTTCTTCTTCTTCTTCTTCTTCTTCTTCTTCTTCTTCTTCCAAAAGACGCACATGAACATAGTTTGCAGAGAAACATAAAGTTACACAAACCCAAACTATTCCACTGTGAGGAGGCACATAAACCTATTAGCTTAAAAAATCTCGGAAAATATATCTATATTTCAAAAAGCAAAAACATCCTGCATTCAACACAGCAGTAACCAGGCTTATCTAACTTTTTCATCTCAGTATAAAACATGTTGGAGAAGGCCAGAAAGGTACAATGACTGCATGTTTTTGTGATTTAAATTGAGGGCAGGTGATTTTCTCTGGTCCCTGACCCGTCTGAGTTGTGAAAGTTGAGTTTTTTAAAAAATCTTTACAAACTCAAGCACATGACCTCAGAGACGACTGACTGGTCAGCGGGCTCAAAACGAGTCTGAGTCTTACTGAGCTTCAGAAAATATTCCACAAATCAAGGCTGTCTCTCACACGGCTGGATGATGTGATGATGTTGGAGAGAATCGGGGATGTTTGTTGCCTCAAACTAGAAATCTAAACGTGTTAGTATCATCTTGAAGAATGTGGTTTCAATAGGTACAACATGCTGAGCACTGATGCTGCCGACATGCAAAATCTGTCACTCTGACTATGTCAAAGGTTTTTAAAATATGATTAAAATAAATGTAATGTGAAATCATTTATTTATTTAGTGACATATTAAATAAGTCATCACAAAGTGTCGTTCTTAATGATGACAGGAACACCATCAGGTTCTTGTCTGATGTGTAAAACACTCAGTTTGTGCTTTAGGAACACTGCTGTTACTTCTATGTGCAACAACATGGTTAGTGTGAATATTAGCCACACAGTTCTTACGCCTATCTGCTTTAATAGGTGCACTATTGACACTAAACAGCCCAAATGCCCACTAAATATAAAAAAAAAGATAATGTCAAACATGCCTTTTTTAAAACAAATTGCACTTTGATATCAATCAATTTAGCCAACATTCATTTAAAAATACTATGAGAAATTGAAGTTTAATTTCCTCTGCTGCCTCTAAACGATTTTCTTCGAACCTAATCAAAAACATCTTTCGACATTTCCCTCGCTCTTCTCTCCTTTCTAAGTCATTGTGCTCGCTGACCTTGCAGTTGCCTTCAAATGTAGTAATCAGAGTGTGAATGCAAAATAAAATAGTTTTTGCAGTTTATGTATTCTGTCACACCGGATGTAGACTTTGGGTAAAAGTCTTCCATCCAGCTTTCATGCAGCTTTCTGGTATTTGCATCTTACTGTTTTCAACATCACACTCACTACGAGAACCAACAACAACGTCCGAGCAGCGACTGACACACTAAAAGATTTCAGTCACACAATAAGGCAGGCCAGCTTGGGTCTTTTAGGAAATTAACCATTGCTCTCTTCCCTGTGTGCAAACGTCCCAGCAAAACAACTCCCCACATTGTTATTTTGTAGGGGCATCATCACTGCATCCTGGCCTCAGTGTCTCCTACAACGATTGTGATTGGTGTAAAGAAATACAAACAAGCCTGAGTGTTTTTCCCCCGATAGCATAATGAAAATAAGATGCAGCCAGACCAGTGTCACAGAGCTGTAGAGATGAGTCTGGCTATGTGAGACCATTTGCAAAGATTTTTTGCGCATATTCACAATGACAGAATCAGTTATTTCAAACAGGTCCCCAAAAAGGCATGAAGACACAAAGACTTTTTGCAGCTGTAATGACTCTGATAGAAGCCAAAGAGGATTACCTGCCGACAGTCAACACTGGTTCCATGACCTTCTTTCTTAATGCTGGAATGCAGGACTTTGGCATATATAAATGAATGTCTGTTACATTTAAGCCTGTTAATACTTGGTTTAAAATCCAAGGTCTGTAATAACATTTCCACATTGGCCCACTGGTAACGACGCATTTCTTAACATCAATCTGCAATAATTACTTTACCACAGACATGGAAACAGTAGAAAGCTCAGAAATGTCCTCTGTGCAGTTTAACAGTTATAATGATCATAAAGAAAGAAACAACAATAGGTTGGACTTCATTTAGATTTTTTTTTTCAAGTGCACACAGTTGTGCTAATCTCTTATTTTATATCTATAAATACTTTACTAGATATTAGATACTTGGTTTCCATACTTGTCTCCTCTCTGCTCTGTAGAACCACAACCTGCATTTAAACTAAAACCTTCCTGAATTGTTGTCACACAACTTTCGGTTACAGCTCAGTCACTCATGAAATTTCTTGTTTTTCACAGAATCCGTTTAGTTTGAACTCTTTGTTTTTGGTGAATTTTAAACAGAGACATGTAGAATAAAGTCCTTTGGACTGCATAGCACAGCTTTGAGCTTAGATTTGGTTATTTTTGCCGACAGAGTTGCACTTTATTAGTTCAAAAATGGTTGATTTTATCTGTTTTTACAATCTATGGCTGGAATAAAAGGTGTAATTTTGGTGATTTATTGAAGGTGACATGCCTTTCAAACCTGCTGTTGGGTTTTAGGTATGAGAGGGTTAAGAACGCATGAAGTGTTCAGAGTTAAGAGTTTGACTGTGACATTAAACATCCACTAAAAAGCAAACGTCCTCATTGTGCTCATTCTTACCAATCGACAACGCATCATTGACCTTTGTTCGACAAACTGACTCGACACAATAGATCATTGACTGCAGGACCTTCTGTCTAATCAATGGAGCTCGGTTTGGGTTAACTTCAGTGTTTTCTAATGCGAGGACTTCACTGTGATGGTGTCTTTTTTGTTTTCTTTCACTCTTTCAAACGGAAAACACTCCACCATCCCAAAATACTTACCTATGCCAGCCGCTGTAGTAACCTTGAATCTAAATGGAGTTTTTCAGCAAACCCATTTCATTGCCTTGTAGCTGCACTGATATTATGGCTGTTCCTGCTCAGGAGGGAAGGAGAGTGTGGATGTTTTTTCACCGCTGTAGCCCAGTAACAATTTCCTAGTAGGATTCAGGCCAAGATGAGTCAGTATGAGGCTTGAACAAATGCCACGGATGCACAGTGATCCTGGTAGTAACACTTTTTAGAGATATCTGGTCAAATCATCCTAACAAGGTTTTTTGTTTTTGTTTATTTCCTGCTACATATTACCCATGTCATTTTTCTCTCATGATGTGTTTGGCCACCTTCTTTTAAAATTTTAACTTTTTCAAACTGCCGGATTCACCGGTGGACCCGTGTTTACAAACTCACGTCCACTCGTGATTATTTCAAATTCCGCTGGAGATCCCAAAGTTTCCAAGGATACCCGACGTGTCAGCTTAAATTTTGTAGACACGTGCATAAATGATGCACAAGACAGCGAGAATATTTGCATCTGATGTAACAGTGCGGCCATAAAAAAAAAAAAGAAAAAACACTCGACTTTGAAGATTTCGCCACGGAGCACCAGCGCAACGTTGGAACCAGCACATACGGAATATATTCCCGTTGTGTGGAGGATATTTTTGTCATTTTAAAGAAAGTCATGACCAATATCAAGCGTTAAAGAGGTCAAATGGCTTTAAATCCACTTGTAGGATGAATTAAAAAGGTTACATGCCAACAGCTTGTATTTTTAGCAGCAGTAGGCAGCGCACACCAACATCTGTCAGGATGTACAGACGCTTTAAAGTCACTGTTGTCTGCTCAGAGGACGAGAACAGTTTACTGCGTGTTTTGTCTGGAGGAGAAAAAGAACAGAAGTTGCCTTCGTTCGGATGTTTCTGATTGAAGCGTGACGCTCATTCGGGCTGCGAGGGGAAGTGAGCTATTTGTGATTCTTATCTGCGAGACTTTGAAATTGAAGAGTGCGTTTGACTCTATATGAAAAGGTTTGTGGGTAAACACTGGGGCTGGTTTGTTTGAGAGCTTGAAGAAGAAAAAAATTTTAAAAAGTGTTTTGTGAAATGAGGTGAAAAGATTAAGTACACGTGAGCACGCTTAGTGCAGCGATCAAAAGTAGCACGAAAACGGGCTTGAATAGTGAGATCGACTTCTTTGTGTGGAGAAGTCTGGCTTGATGTTTAACTTTGTCAAGTCTTAAAGTCTTTTATCGATTAATTCTTTGAGTAAGTTTCTTTTCACTGAGGTTTTATTGAAAATGAAAAGGTAAAAAAGTACATATAGGAAAATATATGACATTTTCCTACAATGTAGAGGAAGCGTAGCAGACGTGCCCACATCAGTGTTTCCTCGTGACGCATGTTGTTGTTTCATCTTTAGTTTTTTATATCAAATGTTTATCTTCATTGATCCGCTGCAGTCAGTGCTACAGCTCTGGACAATGGCGTCAGCAGATTCCAACTTTATTCAACGTTTTCAAAAACCCAAGGCTACTAATGGATTTCAAACTGCGACAGAACAAAAGATGATTTGTACAGAATTCGGTGGATGCAGAGTCTTAATGGCAAACAACAGAACACCGGTGTGACTCGGCTCATCTGTTCGCTTCTCTCCTGCTCTCTGTGCTCATGTATACTGTACAGTTGAATTCCCAGTAGAGCTGTTCTCATTTACACGTGTTTCTGTTTATGTTGTCAGACATCAGAACGAGTCTGGATTAGTGACTGAAACGGCAACCCGGCAGTCAAGCTGCAGCGCCGCGCCAATAAAATCCTGATTTTGAAGCCGTGACATTGTCCGACAAACTCGCCAAACGGCTGTGTAATAATTTTTTTCAATTAATAATATAAAATCAGAGCCCACCGCCAAAGACAGAGTGCTGATACAAAAACAGGAGGAAAGAAGTTGCGTTAGCTGCTCTGTGCTTGTAACATATCCACCGTATTCTTGTTGCACTTTGTTAAATATACAGACTTTAATAAAGAGTTTAATACAAATTTTGATTTCTTTTGGAGTTGCACTACTGACTTAAACAATAAACCCTCTTTTTTATTTATTTTTATCTACGTTATATATATTTTTTGTACCAAACCATTTGCCAGATAAAGGTGCAGCTCCAAGACATCTCTATTAGATGTTTTTTCAACTTAGACAGTGTGTGGGAGTTTGCTGAGGGCCGGCATGTTGAAACAAAAGTGTGAGGAGTTCATTTGTCTTAAATCATGTCTGAGTTGCAAGTTTAACTCTACATTTGGCACTTTAACACGTAAACCTTTGTGTGCACTTTGTGCTGTGGTGCGTTTTACAGTGACATAGTTTGTCTGACTCAAATCAACCTAAATGAAACGGTCCTTCTGCTTCTTTTTTTGTTGTTGAGGAAAATGAAGATTAACCAACTAATTTTATAAAACAGTTGAGCTTAATCAAGAAAACTCAGGTTGCTTGTTTCAAACCTGCACAAATCCAAGCTAACTAGTAAATTTATTTAAACATTTAAGGACAGACGTACCTTCTCATGTCACTTTAAACCTTTCCTTACTGCTCTACATGTAAAATATTGTACTTTTTAATTCACCACGTCCACCTTTGATTTGCAGATTTTCTCCACATACAGTCTGAAAAGCTCATGAAATGTGATGCTTTGCTATAACCACACACTAAATTTCATAAAGTGCCACTAGACCCCACCATGACATTAAAATGATACTAACGGTTTGTATTTTTAATTCAGTCTGGATTTCACATCGAACCTCCTGCGTATCCTTCTGATCTCATTCAAGGCTTTGAAACTTGCTCCTGAAGTCGTGTTTTGTTGGCGCAGTACCACCGTTCACCACCAAATGTCAACGTGCATTTGAAATAAGCCCTTCTATGTTTCATAGTTCAGTATGTAATGCTACCTTCGCTGATTTTAGGATTCAGACTTATTGCCTTGTGCTTGTTTGCTGCTTCCTGTAAAAGTATCTGGAAACTGATTCCAACACTGAAAACCAGGCAAACTGTCTCGTGCTGCTTTTCATAAAAACTAATGAAAACTGTCATGGCAACATAAGACAAGCAGCTATTTTTAATCCAGGTTCACATCTGAACATACAGCAGCCAGTTAAGCCAACAAAAGACTCAGTGTATAATGTGGCACATTTCTCACTTGTTTTCTTTGTCTCACGTGGACAAGCATGTTGCTGCAGACTTTTCTCATCAGCGCACTGTGTGAGTGTGTGTATCAATACAGCATACGTGTGTGTGTGTGTGTGTGTTGTATGTACATGCGTACGGTCTTAAGTGCTGCCTCCCTGCTGATAGTCCTGTGACTGGGATCTCCTCCCTCCAGCCTCCTTCTCATCGTCCTCCTTCATACTTTGTCTAATGAAAAACCTTCTGCCGTCTGTCTGTAACACAAACTCTCACAGACACACAGAACACACACTGACCGAGATACATTTACACAAGCTGCACAAATAACAAAACCCCCCCACATGAACACACACAGGCAGGCAGAGGAGCACACAGACACAGAATTCCTCCTCACAGAAAACATATACATGTGTAAAGTGCACACTTGTCCCACGACTCCACGTCTGGGAGCAAAGAGGCGTCTTTAAAAAGCGAGTCCTCCGGTCCAACTCCACCGAGATTTCATTTTCCCTCCTGCCTGCAGCAGTCGGTCACAAAAACAAGATCTTCTCACTGATGATTTTAGAGTAAAAAACCCCCAAATGAAAAATTCATCAAATTGGAAGAGAAGTCCAGGATTTTTTTCTTTTTTTTTTTTAAAGTAGTGGTGGGACGAGTGCGTACACGTGTGTGTGCGGCAACACGCAACAAGAAATGGAACTGATGCACCTTTTCTGTGTCACTGCTAATGTCGCATGTTGCAGGAACCTCCAGAGGGCCGCGCACACATGCACTCAAACACATCATTATACATGTGATGCACACACACACACACACACACACACACACACACACACATTCGCCCACTCTCTTATATTACACACACACATAAACACAGACATGGGCTTCATGTCATGTTTCTGCTCGGCATCATGGGAGTTCCAGCTCCTCCACTCTGAACATTAAAGCAGGAACCAGTGCATTTATCTACTGTTGGAATAAAGTGGCGGAAATCAATTCTGCTTGTCATAACACACACACACACACACACACACACACACACATATATATTTTATATATATATAAATATATATGTACCAACACACATAAAAAGTGAATGTGCCTCCTCTGTGTGTGTGTGCTAATGCGGAGGAGCAGAGGTTGACCTCAGGCTACCAGCTAATTAAAACTGTTCCAGAGAAATGAGAGAGGAAGGGAGGCAGAGAGAGACGAGAGACAGGAGGGAAGGAAAACACAGAAGAAGAGGAGTCGTTAGGAGAGAGATTGAAAAGAGCGAGACAGGGGAAGAAAAAGAAGGAGGAAATGAGAGAAAAAGACCAGAAGGCAAAGAGAGTTAGAGAGGAAGAGAAAAAAAAAAAAAAAACTCTCTTTTCTTTTTTTTAATTTGGAGTTTTTGGTGGAGTTTATCCGCATTTGAATTGAGGAAAGCGAGTGCAGTGTGCTGTATGGATTGGAAAGCCCTTTGAGACAGATTTGTGATTTTGTGCTATATAAATAGCATTGGGCGCTCTAATTCATGCTCCCAATTGAATCGTTTGTGCTAATGAACATACATCGCAGCCCTGTTTCCTTAAATTTACATTCCTATACAACTAAGCTGTATTCCCAATTATAACTCGAGGTTTACATTTGTTTGTAGCACAAATGTGGTTCAAATCTGCACATCTTTGCCGTTTATTTTATTGCTTCATTTTCACCGACCAATCATATATGAGTCACCCTGATAACCCAGAAAATGAAGTAAAAACCTCAAACATGCTGTGAAAAGGTCCTGTTATAACGTGCTATTGTCCTTAACCTAACCAAGTGAGTTGATGTCTAAACTTAGCCAAACACAACAAAAGCTAAAAGTAATCAGAAAACTAAACTGTGCATCAAGCAATGAAGCCCTGTTGCTGACTTGTGCCTCAAACTATCTTCTAATGCTGACTTTGTGTCTCTTTCAAACCGGAAGCCTTTCCTACCGCGTCACAGTTTTACTTTAGTGTGACAGTGATGATGAAGTGTTCAAGTGCATGTTTGTGTATATGTAGATATACAGTTCTGGGTTCCTGGATGTTAGGATGCATTTTTACTCAAACCTCCCTGCACAGAAAAGTTTGATCCAAAACAGTTCCCCCGTCGCTATTTTGCAGGGACACCATCACTGCGTCCTGGGCTCAGCATCGCTCAAGAGGGCTGTGATTAATTTAAAGAAATATTCAAAGTGTTATTCCTCCCCTCATAGCAGAATGATAGTGAGCATTATGCTCTACTGAATGGGCTAAGCAAGACTCCAGTTTGACATAACGTGATCACATACAGATGTCAGGATTTAAAACAGGTCAGTCACATCCTGGTATACCCTCTGCAGCTGTGGTTCGTCATGTCATCTGTAATCGAAATTAAGAAATACTGCAGCCAGTGACGGAGTTGCAACTAAACTAACTTGAAACGTCAGATCATCAAACTCTGGAAACTCTTTGGAAACGACATTAGTCGCCTTCGAGAGCGATTAAACGGTTACCAGCCAATCAAAACTGACATGTAGCAGGACGTCAGCAACACCGCATTGGATCTGAACACACAATCTAATCGACCAACTGCTGGATCCTGTTCTACATCCTCCAACTGGAGTGTTGCTGGAGGTATTGCTCGTAGCCGAACTGTCAACTGTCCGTCTCGATCTGGCCTTGAAAAGCGATAATTAAAGCGAGTTTCTTCAGCGTGAACGGTTTTGAAGCACTAGAATCATAATGGAAGCATTCCTCGTGACGAGTGCAGTTAGAACAGGTCATTACGCTGCGTGACCAGAACTATGTGGACAACCAATCATCCCTGAAAGC
>NW_007579673.1:31632-44060 GCF_000690725.1 Stegastes partitus | reverse complement strand
GGGAAAACTATTTCTTTGTGTCTTGTTGAAACAGGAAAATCTGATCCTCAAGTGCTGCACAAAACCGGAAGAATGACTGTTTGAGTTTAACTTTGATTTAGATAAAATAAATAATACAAAGAGCTTAATGCAGCGTTCGTAGTATTCTTTAGAAGACTCTGATGGGCAAAAGCAAAAGAGAAACTAAAAGAATGGGATGGAAGAAGGAAACAAATGAACTAAAGAGAGAAGAGAACGAGAGCAATGTGAACAGACTGAGACACAATGACCTGGACGCTGTAGATCTGAGCTTTCTAAAGTGTTTCTCTGCTTATTATATTCAGTTTTCTCTGTTTATGTTTTTCAATCAGCCAATAAAGCGTCGCTGTATTGAACTGAGAGTCGGAGTCGGAGGGGGAGAGAGAGACGGAAGAAACACAAGACGTTCATGTTTTATTCACACAGCAAATATACAATCGATGTCTGCTTATATAATTCATGGTACATTTTAAATATTTCACTGTCAACAAACCAATTAGCAATTTTAGACGGCAGCGTGTGTGTGTGTGTGTGTGTGTGTGTGTATTTGCCGTGTTGTGTGTTTCTGTGTCTGTGTGTGCTTGTTTTTGCGTGTTTTCACTTATTTCCCCCTTTTCTGTTTCAATCTGTGTGCATGTATGTGTGCCTGTAAACACACACCAGGTCACTGTAAAGAAAGAAATTCTGTTAAAAAAAAAATTGTGAAAATCTGGAAGCAAGGATAAAAAAAAAAAAGTTGGAATATTGTATCATCAAAAACGGTAAAAAAAAAATAAGAATACTGAAAATAATGTGAAAATGCTCTAAAATAATACAGATTAAAATGTTTTAGCTGATTAAAATACATTAAAACAAATGTAAACACATTTTAAAAGAAAAAAAATATTAACTGTAAAATTTTTTAATGTGGTTTTGGCCTCTTTTATTTATTTATTTATTTATTTATTGACAATGAACTTGTAGATTAATGCTTCATGTAAATACAGTAAAAAATAGTCATAGGTTTTTCTGTGATTTTACTAGATGAGATCTGTAATTAAACAAAACAGGGACAATCTGTAAAACGATATGTTTAAAACATGTAAATAATAATGTTCAAAATTTTACATGAAGGCAAACATCTGTAAAATAACAAAAATGTTTTATCTGTAATAACGAAAACAGTAAAATCTGTCAAATATCTGCATTATATTATATTATATTACATTATATTATATAGCATTTTTTTTGCCTTTTTTACAGTTAACTTGAAACTTTTAAACTTCACTAATTTATCCTTTCTTTCTTTAAAGTTACTTGACATCATCTGTAATTCACAAAAGAGGGGAAATCTGTAAAATAATGTATTTTTTAAAAAAATTCAATCATTATTAATAATTTTACAAAAACAGCAAATACCTGTAAAATAACCGGATATTTTTGGGGAGATTTTTTTTTATTTTACTGGATATTATTAACAATTTACCAAAACAGATATATTTTGGAAAAACAACAGTAAATTGTTCAAAAAAAAAAAAAGACAGCTAAAAGTTTTTGTGCGCGGTTGTGTTTTGAACAGACTGATGAGGTGTGAGCAAAGGAAGGATAGCGAGTGTCGAAGAGGAGGAGGAGACGAGGAAGGAAGGGAGGAGGAGGAGGAGGAGGAGAGCGTTTGTGTGCACATGTGCGTCTGTTTCAGGGGTTTGGAGGTTCGTAGAAGGAGGAGGAGGAGGAAAGAGCGAAAAAGCCTAGATTGAAGTTTGATATGTTTGTTCTCTCCCCCCTTTGTCCCACTTACATGTCCCCGCGGAGCCCAGAGAAGGAAGGCAAGAAGATGTGGGTTCATGTTTATGTGCACGTGAAAACCCAACACATCACAAGGAAGGAAGGGAAAAAAAGTAGAGCCCAAACAGATCAAGATAAACAGATAAACAGACAGATTGAAATAGACAGAGTGACAGCGAGACAGGGGGAGATAAGAGAGAGGAGACATGAGCTGGAGAGGGCACCGAGTTAGAGACGGTGGGAGATGAGTTTGGAGGAATCACACATAACGGCGGTGATTGACAGCGACCGACAGACACGCCTACAGACTGAAAAAAGGATGAGCGGGAAAGAGAAGGGAAAAGACAGAGAGAAAGAGAGACGCAGTGATCCACGGCCGGATACAAATCGGAACCGACAGCGGAGAAGACAAACAAAAAGACAGACAGACAGATGGACCGAGCGACAGTCACTTGCTGTATTTGTCTGTTTGTGTCCTCGGCTGCTCCGTTAAACACGTTCTGACCAAGCGGTTTGGTTAACAGTAATGACCCGCAACATTTGCATGGTAACTGTAGTGTCAGATTTGCCTCCAGCCAGCCTCAGCAGTGAAGTGATTCATTACACACAAGAAAAAACCCCAGTTCATGAGAGCGGTTACACTCACTGTTATAAAACTCTCCATAATGTCTTCTTTTTTTTTTTTTCCAATTTATCTGCAGCAGCAAGAAAATTATGCATTTTTCTGTTTGTTTGTTTTGAATAAATAGAAGAAGAAGAGCTCAAGTGGCAGTCATCCCAGTTTAACGCCGAAGCTCCAGCTGAAAGGCTTTAAAAATGAAAAATGCAGAAAAAAGGCCTAATTTCTGTTTGATTCCAAAGTCGGGAGTCCTGTCCCATTTAAAAAACGCTTCCCCGAAAGACAAACACTCGCCCGTCTCTAAACTTGCAGAGAAACAATAATCAGGCCTTATTTTTTCCAGCAGTTCATCACATGCCAGTCAGCTGCTGAGATTTTAAACAAAACTGCCTTAACGTCACTCATAAAGGCAAAGTTACAGACACATGCAGAGAAGAGACAAACTGAAGACACATCAGAATGCAGTAAAAGCAGAGTCTGACACTCAAAACCTCCCCCCAGACCCCTCATTTATTAATGTGTCCCTGTTCATGTTCAAACAAAACCAACGTCTGTGCATGAAGTGAAATCACAAAGTTCAGAGCGCTCTACATTCTATTCAGCATCGTCTATACCTGCAGATTTGGGGCAAATAAGGGAAATCCACAAAAAGTGTCGTGAGTGCAGAGTAGATAGAAGTTGCTTTAACAAGACTACAAGGAGTTTTCTTCTGATGTACAGTTTGGGTCAACATTTCTGTTAATGTGAACAATTAGACAAGTAGAAGATGAAATTATCTCTGCAGCCCTTTTTCCTTTTCTGTTATTTCGAAAATGTAAAAGATGAAAATGGAAATTCATTTTGTTTAAAATTGCTGCAAGGTGTCTCGGTGGTTAGCACTGTTGCCTCACAGCTAGAAGGTCGCCGGTTCACGTCCCAGTGTGGAGTCTCCATGTTCTCCCCGTGCAGCGTGGGTTCTCTCCGGGTTCTCCAGCTTCCTCCCACAGTCCAAAAACATGTTGAGGTTAATTGGTGATTCTAAATTGTCTGTAGGTGTGAATGTGAGTGTGCTTGGTTGTCTGTCTCTAAGTGTAGCCCTGTGATAGACTGGTTACCTGTCCAGGTGAACCTGCCTTCACCCTGAGTCAGCTGGGATAGACTCCAGCCCCCCATGACCCTAGTGAGGATCAAGCAGTGTATAGATTATGGATGGATGGATACCTCCATCTTCACAAACCTTCAGAAAACCCACTTTTCCATCGTCTACCTGAAACAACATCACTCAAAAGTTACTTCTATTTTTGTCATTTCTACTGAGTCAGATCCACTCAACTGCAGTTTGATTGATTTGCTCTCAAACCAACAACAAAAATCTAAGTTTTCTGAATATCTACAAAAATGGAGTTAACTGAAAATGAACTCTTAATTTTTACAACCGTTACAAACCAGATGTTTTTGGCACGACTCTTCACATCAGCTCCAGCAGCCTGGTTCACCAGGTTCAATGTGTCTCACAACAACTTACTCATCTGTATAGAAAGGTTTTGAGTCGTGCTGCATTAATTTTATCGATCAAATATTTTCCTCTCAGCCTCTCTGCTCTGTGAAAACGCCGCCTGCAGTTCATCTGAAAACTCTCAGAACTTTTGTCTCGTGACCGTAGAGTCACTAATGACTTTCCAGATGCAAGGAAAAGTGCAGATACATTTCTTTTGTACAGCATCTGTTTGGTGTAAACGGTTAATTTTCTGGAAATAGTCTAAATGAGACATGTAGGATGCAGTGATGTTGATGTAATATCACAGTTTTAGGTTTACATTATGCATGATGAGGCTGAAAACTGTTGGAAAGTTAAAAATGGAATGTTTTTAAGAGTTTCTTTTTTTGATAAATAGCGTAATTTGGGCTTTTATTGTTCAAAGATTATATGCATTTCAATCTCGCTGGTGTGAATTTTAGGGTTCAGAGCGCCACAAGATGGATAAGTGAACTGAAAAAAAATGAACTGAATCTTCTTCTTGAAATTAAGTGAAAATCAATAACATTTTCGCAAGTTCACAAGTTTCAGTCTCCAGAGTGAAGCCTTGTGCTGCTACACAGGAGGTGCAGACAGCTGTGCTGATTAAAACTGATCCTGCTCATCAGATGCACATGACACAGACAACTCAAGTGGGAGTTGCTGCTGCTGCTGCTGCTCGCTTGTCTCCCACCTCCACGAAGGCAATAGCTGGATTTTTTTGTGGCCTCCAAAACTAGCAAAGCAGCAGCGGTTACAAACAGACACTGCAGTATGTCAGCATTTTTCTGCAGTTTGTTGTCATTACAAGCAGCGATTGCAAGAAAAACTGAAGAAAAAAAAATGGTACCACCTACTCAAAACTTAGATTTCATCACCAGAAAATAAAACTTCATCTGGAGGAAATGTGTGCAGGAGTCATGCTGCCAGTGTTTCAGCTTCGAGAGGCTGCAGCTGCACTTTTGTGATAGAGAGAGAGTCGGAGAAAGACAGTTTCCATTTAGAGCAGCGATCAAACCTATTACCTTAATTCTGCCCTGGCAGCTAATTTCACAAAGATGGCTTTTATAAATGTATTTTCCCAAAGAAAAGGAAAACCTTAACTCAGCCTAATTATCAGGGCAAAGAGAGTCCTGGTTCCCCCTTGAGAGAATTATTGAAAAGTAGGATTCCTCCAATAGAATCACTGTAACATGCAACTGTTTAACTAGCAGGTGATCTCTGAGAAGATCTCTGGTGAAGTAAGTAAACCGAAAACATACAAATATAGAGGTTTATCCTTCATCTCTTCGCTTGACTCGCTGAGCTAAATCACTATTCTTGCTTTCTGCTATTTTGAAAATTACACAAATTCATGGACTCTCAATATTGCCTTGTTGCTAAATTAAGCATTGAGCTGGGAATACAGGGACTCCCTAAACTATAACTCCACATCCCACATCTGAAAACATACAGTGACAGAGTCCAAATTAGCAACACACAGACCTGAAAGGCTCTTTTTTCATATTTTACAATCTTTGCAATACCAAGATCAGATCTTCAAAGCCGGTAGTAGCTGAGGTATCTTGCACTTACATCAGAGGGGGAGAAAAAAAAAGAGAGATGAATGTTGAATGCTGCTGGTGCTGTGAAGTTCTGACTAAAAAGAGCCTCCAACGCACAGCTTTGGCAAGCTTTCACGCTCCCTCTTTGCAGCTCTATTATATCTGTGCATTAGGAAGAAGCAGCCGCTGTGGGAAAGGAATTTTTTTTGAAATGCGGGGAGGGGGACAAAAAATAAAATAAAATGCAAATTGAATTTCCACACAGACTTTCAAGAACAGATTTCTATTTTGCAGATTATTAGCGCGCCTTTGTGGCGGATAGTGTCGGTGATGTTTCATGCTTTCGAGGTGGAACTCAAGGAATGCACTTTGCATACTGTACAGAACTACAACTACTACGACAGCTGCTCACGGAGACGCCGTGTTCGCTTCTTTTTCACTGGGAGGTCCCGCTTTACACAGAACATCTCGCAAAGAATTTCTTAACCTCCAGACCTTTTCTTTTTTACCTCGAGTGAGCATAAAACTTGACATTTACATTCAGCTTTTTCTCGCTCTTGGAAGGAAGCCCAGTTCTCGTTCCTGCTGCATTACTGCAGCAACTCCAAGAAAATTCACTTTAACTTGTTAACAATTAGATTATGAACACCTCAGAATCTTTTCCCCGACAACTCTTTCCTTCCTCGTCGTCGTTAAGATTAAAGCATCCCTCATCCTTGTTTGCGGCTGAGCTTCCCCCCGTCCTCTTCACGGGGCTCCGGCGAGGTTATTTCTCTCTTCACCGTTTCACTTCACAGCAGAATCTCATCTCCTCTGCCTCAGTGGAGTTCGCATCACCAATTCTTATTGAAGGGGAAATCACACAGCCATTGCCGAGCGAGGTCGTTATTTGGATAATGACTAATCTGCTCCCGACTTAATTCCATTCCTCTGATCCGACGTCCAGGTTGGAGTCAGAGGATGTGGCTAATGATGTGGCTGCAGCCTTGTCTGGGAATGCACAGACCAGAATATACACACAGACTCGCACTCACTCCATTGCTTATGTGCTGTAACCACTGATACGTATGAGACACGTCGACACACACGTTTGGCCACGAACTGTTGGCTTCCTATGACATCTCCCCATAAAGACGCTTTGTAAAAACCCATTTTTCCATTATTCCATCATACACTTCACATAAATATTTGCTTCAGTGCTTAATTTAAGGAACAAAAACTCATATATTTTTTTTAATGGCAGCTCCAGTACATCAAATGCTAAACCTTGGGATTCTGGCCAGATCTTAAAATAAAGATTGTGTGAGCAATTTCAAACGTCAACGTACTGCTTATTTTCTATACAGAATAAAATTACATCTGTAAAAATGTTTACTTACTCTATTGTACCCACATCTTGACCTCTTTTAGTCTGTTTGTTGTTTCTTTTAGCTCATGGTTATGAGTTTATTCCATATTCTCTGTTTGCTGTAGCTCAAACAAAAGCCCTGTGCACTAACTTCTTAGAACTAAAAAGGCTGAAATAAAAAAGTTAGAAATAGTCTTTTAATGGAAACAGTGGAACATTTAAAAGCCAAAGATAGATTTTTCTCAGGAGTTGGTGGAGACTGAAATGGAGCTAAAAGCGAGAAAAAATTGAGATTTCACAGATGCTTAAGTGGTTTTTGTCTGTCTGCCAGATGTGCAATTAGACACTAATGCAGCTTTATATTCTAGACAATGATCATCCATGAACAAACACAACAATCATTATGGATGAGTCATTTTTGTCTATAAAAAAAACCCTAAAAGTCTGAAGCATATTAGTGTGCTCATTACCAACTGTACTTGTCATTAGGAGGATTCATCTCTAAAAATATACCCTCTAAAGTCATTAATCCTTAATCTTAGGGTTTGTTATTTAGTTCAGTCATTAGACTCAAGAAGCATAAATTCAGTCACGGACGTAACTGTAAACTAACAGGATTAATTACATCACATTACATTCATAAAAATAAGTCAAAGTTGGACAGATTTTGTTCTTTATAATGATCGCGTTTCCACCCAGTGCACACATTCCTCATAGCTTGCTGACTGTTACATATATAGGTGCCCACACACAGACTGTCCTTGTATAACTGTAGGGACCTTATGGACATAACACCAACCTAAAACCTCACCACGTTAAATACGCTTAACTCAATCCTCACTCGAACCCTATAATCAAGTCTTAACCTTCCAACAGCCTTTCAAAAAAAAAAAAAAGTGAGGACTGGCCAAAATGTCCTCGCCTTCTGAAAAAAAAAAAGAAAAAAGTCCTCGGTGTGTCCTCACAGAGATAGAAGTGCGGGATCACGCGCTCACATTCACCGATGCACTTGGTCTAATTTTTATCGAATGCAACATTCACAGCATTGACCTGCTCACTCATATGCTTTCACATGCACCAAAAAACACGCATACACACAAACACACAAATGTGATCTCCCCCTCCTCACACACACACACACACACACACACACACACACACACACACACAATTGCCCTCCTCTTCTCACATGCTTTTTCACTCCGTGCTCATTTGGTGATGCTAATGCTAGCAGACATGTACAGTGTGCTCTAACAGCGGAGGGAGGGGTGTGTGGTGTGTGTTCGAGTATGTGTGTGTGTGTGTGTGTGTGTGTGCAAGTTGTGTATGTGCAAATGCGGTCGTGTGTACTTACCGCTCTTAAAAACCAATTAACAGTGCACAGCAGCAGCCGGCCCCCTCCTCCAAATGAAGAGGTGAATTAAACATCACCAAGAACCAGATGGAAAGAAATCAGAGAGAGAAAGAAGAAGAGAGGGATGAATAATTGAAGACGGGGGTGGAGGGGGGAGGGGGGGGGGGGATCATAAAAAAATGGGGAAATAAAACTGAAATAAGAGATGAAATGAAATGTAAGAAAGCAGAAGTCAATTAGAGCGACCGAGAGAGAGCTGCAGGGAGAAAGAGGCAGATAGGAAGACAGGGGAGGGATTGCTGCCAGTGTGTTTGTGTGCATTTTCACATGTGTTTGCAAGCATGTGCAAACGTTTCTGTGTGTGTGTGTGTGTGTGTGTGTGTGTGTTTCCAGCCTGCTTTTTCCGGAAAAGAGTCAAACTTAACGCAACTCAGTTGTTTGAAGTCCACAGCAGCATAATAGGGTTGGCTGCGAGTACGTCGATGATTAGACCGCACTCACTTTGGTACAACCTCAACGCCATTCGGTACGCATGTGTGATTCTATGTGTGTGTGTGTGTGTGTGGGTGGGTTTGTGTGCACGAGAGTAAAAAAAACCTGAGAACCAGGAGACAGTTTACCAAAAGCAATTTGCGAGTGCTGCTGCTACAGCGATCAGAAACGACGGCGGAGTGACATTTCTCCGATGATTATCTCACACAGTCATACGGGCTTCTTTCATGCTCGTGCGTGGCTCACAAGTGAAAGACGGTAAATTGGAAACATCTCCAACAGTCGCTATAGAAAGCAGCAAAAAAGGGAAAGCAGTTGTAGTTTTAAAAGACAAACGTTGCTGTTTTCTCGAACCTGACAGAGAAGCTGCACAAAGTTCCTCAAAGGCTGACTGTTGTGATGCTCTGTACAGGTGTCTGACAGAAGGTTACTGAATTAAGAGCTAAAGGAGCGTCATGTTTACTTGCAAGCAAAGCTGGGAAGTAGCTCCACGATGCCATTTGTTTTGATTAGTGAAACATGTCAAAATGAGCCACAGAGAAAACAGTCTGTCGCAGTAATTTCAGTACCATATAGAATGTGTCAAAACAACTTGTGAACCTCTGTACATGAATGTATTTGTACTGCACAACCATAAATGCATGAAACTGGACTAGATGCCCATATTATACAAGTTCCAAAGGCAAAGGAACTGAGCTTATATCAAAGCACAATCCAATTATTTATCTATATAGTGCATTTTAAAACAACCGGAGTTGACCGAAGTGTTGCAATGTCACCTTACAAACCAGCAAATGTCATAGAACAACTAACAGCAGCTGCACTGAGGGTCTAAGGGACTAAAAGGGGCCAAAAAAAAAAAGTGTCTAAAATGTACTCAGGTTCTAGGTGCAATAATATTGACACAGGTTCCATTTTTTTGATACCAGCTTGGAGTCTTGCAGCATCTGCAGATGAGACAGTGAGTACTGGTCAATACTCAAGTACAGAAAGTAATCTAGCCTTGAGGAAATTAGTGCAATGGTCAAAGTTTCCTTGTTATTTAGGTGGACGGTGTTTTTCAGTTCAGCTGAGAGCAGCACCCTTTAACCACAGAGTCAACGTATTTGTCACATTTTAGATTCAGATTCTTGGCATAGACGTGTAAGTTGGTAGTCAGTGACTGTAAGTGGCTGATGATGGCTGTTGTAGAGTTGAGACACAGTCAGTTTTGTCCTATTGTCAATTAGCTGAGGACAGTTTTTTGGTCATCCAGCACCTCGCCTCCAGGAGGCAGCTTAGGTTGGATGTGGCAGGTATATTTGTGTGTCATCAGCGTAACAGAGGAAGGACAATTGTGTTTGCAGAAGATGGAGCCGAAAGGAAGTTCATTGAAAATAAAAGAGGCCCTAAGATGGAACCTTGAGGTACTCCAGAAGTGGTTGGAGCTGTAGAGAAGGATGGGTCTGCTAAACAGGAGGCAAATCACCCTGGCACAGCGGTCTGGATGACGACCTGGTCGATGAGACAGTTTAACAGAATGCAGTGTTTGTCTTTAGCTAAAGCCAACCTGAGGACTGAAAGGATTAAAAGGCAACTACAAGAGTAAAAAACCCAAAAAACAAACAAAAAAATCCCAACAGCAATTCAATGGAAACCTTAAATAGAGGTGCTTCTGTGGGATTTTCAATGATGCATAATTGTCCTCATCAGTAATCAATTTCCACTCATTAATTTAAGTGCTAACATCTGAGAACACTGCAACACCAATACTAAGGGTGAGAAACAAGTTAGCCAAACATCACAGTTTATCATTTTCCTTTGAAACAATGAGACAGCAGGTCTGCTAAGTGTCTGTTTAGCCTTCAAACAAAGTGTTCTAGATATTGTAGATACATTATTGTACATGTCTGGTTGTCTGATCAATCAGGTTTTATGCCTCATCAAGCTCAACTCTTACTTCAGTCAGTGTAACCAAACCAACATGATGATAAAACCTGAGAGACCAAAGTTGTAATAGAGTCTTTTAAGAAGCTTCTAACATCCACATACTGTTTTACACTCTGGTAGCAGTTTCCTTTGTACTGTTTTCCCCCCTTTAGTCACAGTTTTTCATGATGTCTTTGTAATGTAAATGCGCAATATTTAATGTGTCTTAAGGTGCTGGTAAAGCAGAGACACAGAGAAGTAGCATCAGCTTCACATGATCTTTAGAAATTTGAAGCCTTTGAAAAGAATGATCCTTAAATTGACTTTCATGTAAAAAAAAATGAAGAAATAAATCAAATAGAAGGTGTCTCTGAGCATTAGACTATAAAACAGCACTGCGTGTTTGTGTCCTTTCATGAAGTTTCCCGGTGATTTTGGGACTGTCGGTATATTTCTGTGTCTGAGGAACATTTAGAAGAGTTCACTGTTTGTGTATGCAGTTTGGTGATTGTGTAGTTTTTGTACGTGTGAATCTTGCGTGCGCAACTTTTCGCAGTGTCAGTGTGTGAGAAAGTGTGCATTTCTACACACTGGTAATTGTGTGTGTGTGTGTGTGTGTGTGTGTGTGTGTGTGTGTGTGTGTGATTTCCAATAACTGCTTGGTTTGCTCGGCATCTCCTCTGCGGTCGGCGTCACGCTGCTCCTCTGTTCTGCTGGAAGTGTTTGTGAGGAGGAATAAAAGCAGCGCTCGGCGGTGAGGGGGACACTGGGAAATCACGGAGCCGCTGTTTACAGCAAACAGCGAGCGAACGGGGACTCACAGCGACAAAGTTATGATCTCTGTGTGCGTCCCTCTGTGCCGGTCTCACTTAGTCCTCCTCTGTCTGCTCTCGTCTCTGTCAGTTAAACGCTGTGTGCTTCGGGGGGCGCGAACGTTACGTTGAATGATATTTCCCAAACATCAGATCAACAAGGCAGCAGTAAACATATAGTCCCACAGGAATGCTGCAGTCGCCCCTCATGACCAATCAGAAACAAACAGGTCGCTGTATTCTGACCTTTGTTTGCAAATGACTGGAGGGACACATGGCTTTGTAATGTGACAGAAAACTCGTTTTTTTTTCCTGTCTAGCAGCTTTGTTTGTCTGGTTTCCACTGCACACCTTAATGGACCATAAATGCATTTCTGTAAAGAAGATAGACATTGTCATAACACAACCATAGAAAATTCCAATTAACGAGCAAATCTAATAAGATGAAACAATGCATTTAGACGTCGCCTGCACGCACATGTACTGTTTCTAACTCTGGCTCTGTTTCTATTATTCATTTCTTCTGCCTTTGCTGTCATTTGATGACATTCTTTTATGAAAACACTTTCATTTTCTCTCCTCTACTAGCCGGCATTCAGTTTAAAAAAAAAAAACAGCCCCAGAGGTCCAAATATGCAAGGAGCTGTGTTAATGTGGAAATATGATTCAGCGGGCAGTTTGATAAAAGAAATTTTAGTAGCATCACTTACATGCACATCCCAGACTGTGGCAGTGTCAGGTATGTCCTAATTGAGTAATAAATAAATTCATACAAATACTACAAAAAAAGGATAATATTTCAACAGCTGTGAGGAAATAACCATCCCATAAAAAGTACAGTAGTTTTCCAGAGGTAAAATATATTTTCTTGCTTTTTTTTTAGACAAGATCATGTAATTTTTTTTTTTAATTTTTCATGTTTAATGAAGAATATTTACATGTGTAAAAACTATATATAGATAGATAGATAGATAGATAGATAGATAGATAGATAGATAGATAGATAGATAGATAGATAGATAGATAGATAGATAGATAGATAGACATCTAAGTATCTGTCTATCTTTGTAACTT
>NW_007579673.1:28083-31562 GCF_000690725.1 Stegastes partitus | reverse complement strand
ATTCACTCAACATTTTGGTAAACTTCTGTAATTAAACAAGAAATATTCATATCTCACTTACCCAACCAATCTGGATAGAATTGTAGAATCAATACTTCTTGTATTTAATTATAGAAATATATTTACGGCATTAAATTTCAGTTGTCATCTATTGAAAAATAATTTAAAAAGGTGAATACATTTGCATCTTCTGATGTCAAAAATATTTTATGGTTATTTTACATGAGACAAGTAAACTCACAGTCTGTCTTTGTAGCGTGTTTTGATATTGTCATGTTTTTTAAAAAATATTTTAAAAATCTGTAGAATAAAGTAAATGTAGAATAAAGTAAATACAAAGTCTGTTAAACCTCTTTCTTTGTTTGTTTGTTTGTTTGTTTCTTTTTTTGTTGCAGTTAAGAAAAAAAAAATTAAAAAGACACTGAAGGGAGTTATCTAATGTGGCAGCTTGAATGTTGCTAAGAGCTGAGAAGCAGTTTGATCCATGTGTTTGAAGGTTCGTTTATCGGACACCAAATATTTTATCACAGTTTGTTTGTTGAAGTAAACAGTAGAAATACAAAGTTCACCCTACAAGTGACACCCAGGATTAGCCAACACAGCGCCATGCTGGATGATTGTATTTGCAGGAAAAGGTTTAACAAGATTCAGTGTTTTTTTTTCTCATGATGCACCATTTTTTTGCTCAAGTCCTTTCCATCGGCAGCATGCTGAAATGAAGAATTATAAAAATGTATGAAAACACGACAGAGCTGTATGGAGAAAAAAAACAACAAAACCTCTTGAAAAAATGCAGAATTTTACGTTCTCATGTAAAACCAGTGATATGTACTATGAAAGAATTCAATGCTAATGGTGAGAAAATAGGGATGAAAGCTTGAAGATGTTCAAAGCAACGTCTATTATTTCACTGTCATAGTTCAGAAGATGTCAAAAACTCTAAAGTCACTTCATACCTTTGTGCAATCAGACAAAACCTGAACTACTAATCACTGAGTGCTTGCGTTTTGATTCTGATTTTACGTATTTTTCCATTTTCATTCAGTTTCTCTGAGTACATCTGGTTGCTACAAATAGCAGACACATGCCTGAAGAGCTTATTATCAGTCTTCATTCTTCTCCTCGGCTTCACTTTCTCTCTCTTCCACACACAAACACTTTCTCTGCCTTTTTTCCCCCCTCTCTAAGGCAAACACCTTTTCTTTTTTTTAACTCTCCCATCCACACTTTGCCCTTTGCTGCCTTTTCAGAAATGGCAAATATATGCACACGGCATACACGGCGCAACAATGACAGATATGCATGCAGGCATGCGTGTAAACACGGACAATACTCACACACACATAGCCACGGCGAGCTCTCTGCTGCCTGAGTGTGGTGGAGTTGAAATGGGAGCGAGCTGTAGCCCAGAGGCAGAGCTGGGGTATGAATACAACGAGAGGGTCAGCGTGGCACTTTTTTGGGGTGGGGGGTTATGAGGATGAACGCTCCAGGGTGTGGAGGTCTGCCGTTTTGGGTTACAAACCCTCACAAACTGCCCCCTTCTTTTCCGACATGGTATCAGTTTGCTCGCAGGAAATTGTATTTGGCCTCTGGCAGCCATATTGGAGGTCTCAAGCAGTTAGGAAACATTCCTCCGCGAGCACCACGTCTAATAATGACAAGACAGCCTCACTTTGAAGCCGAGGCAGTTAAAATGTCAACGGAGCGTTTTGTTTTCAGACTTCCTCCCTTTTCGTTTTAGCTCAAATTCCAACAAGGGCAACGCGTGAGAGCTCTGATTTGATAGGAGCTATTATTTCAGCAGAAAAAGACAGCGATGAAAGGCTGATTGTTGCCTGGAAAAACAGTTTTCTAAATTCCTGTCAGCTGCACTTAGCCAGTTTATTTCTGATCCTTGAGTTAATCAAAAACTGCTCACAAAATATTAAGTTACCTGACAGACTCGCTTCCGCCAGTCAAGACAAAGACGACGGAGCGAAAGAGAGGGTGACAAACATTAAGGGAAGACGCACACCGGTGTCGTACAGTTTGCCTCATGGGGCATCAAGTCAGGACACTGTTGTTTTATTTCAGTGACAGGTGTCAAAACTGTAGAAAAGCTGCAGTTTTATTAAAGCCACTGCTGTTTCTTGAGTGCACTTTTAGCAGGAAACTTTTCTCCAAAGAAAAACATCAAATGTTTGTGAAAAAGCCTCCCAAAAAAGACACCTACTGCTATTGACTGTGCAAATTCTGATTGTTGTCTGTCAGGAACAAAGATTGAAGGAGGAACCTCCTCGCTATGTAGAAGAGCGGATGGATGGGTTGACAAAGTGTATGACTTTGTGACTGGTGTTTATTTCATTTTCCCAGATTCTGCATGAAATGGTTACTTAAACTCAAACAACAACCATTTTCTAACCCTGAGCAAAGACTCCAGAAACGACGAGTCAGATAAGAAAGTGGTGACAGGAATCCTTTCCCCTCCCATCTCGATGCACTGGGGTAACCTTTAGTGGCATTTTTCAAGGTTGGCTGGTCAGTTCATGTGAAGACAGTCAAAGTTCTCGTGAGTAAGTTCATTAGAGGGCTGGTGGTGGTGGTGTTGAGCAGATGTGAGCCCTTCACTCTAGATACAGATGTCTACGTCTTAGGTAGGACCATCATTTGTTTGGCAAGTTGTTCCCTTATTGTTTTTTTTTTAGTTACTTTCATTTTCAGTTGCTTCCTGGTTAGGTTCAAGCATCCAAACTACTTGGTTAGGTTTGCTAAAAGAATCTGGTTTTCTTCAGAACAGACCCTTTCACAACATAATCCAGATATGAAATGACTCCCTTTTGCAACAACCCTCTCCTCTGTTTTCATCGTTACCATAGTGATGACTCCCAACACATCCAATACATGAGTGACTGCCTGAAAATGAGCAACCAACATTTGGTTACAGTCTGGTCTAAAATTGACGTCAAGGAGTCACGTGTGTGTGACAAGATGGGAGTAGGATGTGTAACCTTGTCTCTACAAAATTACTTTACCATACAAGTAAACTGCATTCTCATACTGAAAGAAACCTAATGTTGTTTTAAATCAAACATATTTTCACCTATGACGCTGACGAAAAGGTTTCCAGTTTGAACTTTCACCCATGAAACCATGGTTGGCGTGCGCTGTGGGATTATTTTTCATTTATTATTCATTTTTTTCCAGTTAGGTTTCATAAAAGAACCAGTTTTTTTTGTCAAAAATAAATCCTTTCACAATGTTATCAAGATATTAGAGGCCAAATTTCTCCCTTTTGCAACAAACCCTCTATTTTCATCATCACCATAGTGACGACTCCTGAGACATCTAATACATGATTGATTGCTTGAAAATGAGTGAAAAACATTTGGTTACAATCTCGTCACATCTATTTTTGGCATTTAGGGAGTTCTATTGATGTCTGTCGATGTTGCGCCACCCTGCATGTTGAAAAATGACTAGTTGGCTTTAAAGGGGCA
>NW_007579673.1:20269-27188 GCF_000690725.1 Stegastes partitus | reverse complement strand
TGCATGGTAACAGACAGGGTTGGATTGTGTCGTCTTCTACCTGCAATTTTAAAAGGCATTGACGTCGCTGACACAGATTGAGGCATCAGGTCGAAGAAGCATGTTATAAGATGATGTCAAAGTATTTTGTCCATATATTGAATCCAGTTTACACGACTAGCATCAAATAACACAATTCTACATAAATACAAAGTACAACCAGGTGCACAAGTGAAGCCATGTCCTCACACGTTTTTGAAGTCTGTCAGTTTTTTGACAGCTTGACTTTACTATAAATGGAAATCATGTTCGCTGTCATCTTCTGAATCCAACTTGCACTTTTGTGTGAGATTCCAGTGCAGCTCCTCTTTTCCAAGACAGTCGCTGAATTTTTTAGTGCATGTATAATGCAATAAGTAGATTTTTATTTTTTTTTATAATACAGTAAGATGTGTATTTTTCATACTTAAAACTTAAGTATAAATTGATGGGGCTAGTTAGATAGTCTATTTAACACAGCCCAGTCTGATGGGAAAACAAGAGACTGAAATGAATAAATGATATTAAAGGTATTAAGGATAATATGTTTGGGCACCGCGGCTTTTATTGTGAGGCTGCGTCTATTGTACCACTGGGTCATTATGCAATGAGAGTGAGAGAAGCGAAGGAAGAGGAGATATACCTCACATCATCCCACAGGGTAATGATGCAGGGATGTGAGGATGGAGAGAGAAGGAAGGGAAACAAATAGAGACAGGAGAGACTGTGGGAGAATAGAAATGGAGAGAGAGAGACGATGGAGAGGCAGTGATGTGGAGAAAAGAAAGAGAGGAGGGGAAAGAGAAACAAAAAGGTGGGTCAAGGATGCATTGAAAAGAGAGAGAAAACAGAAAGAGTAAGAAAGAAAAAATAAACTGGAGAGACAATTAGGTGGGAAGAAGATGGAAAAACGAGAAAAATGGAAGGAAGAGAGAGGATGGAAAGTACAAGATGAGAAGAAAGTGAGTAGGGATGGGAGTTTGAAACTGGAGAGGGGCGGGAGGAAAAAGATGGGAGGAGTGTGTGTGTGTGTGTGTGTGTGATTGTGTGTGTGTGTGGGGGGGGGGGAGGGGGGGGGGGGGGGGGTATCCCGTAGGGTTAATTACATCTCTGTTCTCTGTCAGTGCGGCTCTCTCCTCTGCGATCTGAGTCCCTGCTGCAGGCTGACAGGCCACACACACACACACACACACACACACACACAAATATATAACCCACACACTCATCAACACACACACACACACTCGAACATCAAGACACACAATCAGTAATGTTCTCTGTCTCCTCCTTTTTGTCTTTCTGTCACAGTTTCTCCCTCACAGTAAACCCGTCACCGTCTCGTCCCAGGAGAACGTGCGTTGTTCTGTTCCGAGTTCGACACGAAGACGAGGGCTCACGCTCGTAATAGCTGTTAATTTTGCATAAATCATGCATAACATGACCCACATGTAAATCACTCATGTCAGCAGGATATCACATCCCGGCAGCTCCTTCTTCTTCTTCTTCTTCTTCTTCTTCTTCTTCTTCCTCATTTCGAAACACAAGCAGCTTCCATTTTCATTGTTTTGTCTCAGCTATTCTGTTTGACTTCTTGAGATGAAAGACAAAAAAAGATGCACATAGCTACAGCACTGGGAGCATTATTAGCATTTCTCCCGTCCAGGTTTGCTCGGCAATGAAAAATGTAGATTTTGGCCTCTATGTCAAATCGACTTAATGTTTTATAAGGAAATAGATTCATTTTCTAGCGTTCTTCATTTACGTAGCAGAATATACATATTAAGGAGAACTGAAGTAGTTTTATCTCACCTTTGTAAAACAACTTAGGAAACTCTAAACCTTCTTCTTTGTATAGTTGTGATGCTGGATGAATAATTCCAGATATTATTTTTGTAAAAGTGTGGCGTCTTTCTTTACTCTGCCTTTAGATAACCTCACAAGAACTTGTGTTGAACTGAGGTTTGCACACATGTGATGATAATGATGGGAGTTCTGCTTGTAAAGAAAGGAGTAGTGGCACTTATGGTAAATGCAACATGACTAGTGAGTGTGTCGCCGTTTGTCTGCTCTGCATAGTCTAATGTGCTTCTCTGTAGATTACCCCACATTGGTTTATTGAGTACTTTAGGGGCTGAACTCGAAGGTCGAAAGCAGTCTGCACGTCTACGCTATGCTTAAAGAAGCCTGAAGAATGTTATCTTTGATGTGACCAGTATGTCATGAGCAGTTTTGCATTTATTTTTGTAGAGGAAAGGCCAAAAAAAGCAAAAAACAAAGTGAGTGGATGGCACCCAATAAAGGTCTCGTACTGGATTTAAAGTTTGACTATTTAATCATCAGAACACATGGTGATAAGAAGCCTTTGCTTCAGTTAATTTGATGAGAGGACATTCTAAGTAAGTCAGTTAAAGTCAACTTATAGCACTTAGATTACAAAATGATTCACAGTGAAGAGACATTTACTAGCAGGAACCACAACAATGTGAGCTTATGGATCTGATGAAGAAAGGTGTTGTTGGATGATGTGGATGAACACAGAGATGTCAGGGTGAGGATGGATGTGGAAGATGATGTTGGAGGTTTGAGGGTTGTTGGGTCTCCGGTGGAGATGTGAACCTGCAGTAGACATGAGATGGTGTTTGGAACGAAGAGAGAAAAATGGGGATGAATGGATGTGGGAAGAAGATTGTATGAGAAGTAGGAGGGTCTGGAGACTAAGATGACTAGTGCTGGATGGGTAAAGCAGGTATAAGTAGATCTACCAGGTAGTGTAGTTGAGGCATGTTCCTGCTCCTGAACCAACAAGCTACCTTCATAAAGTAAGTGTAGAATAAAAAAGGAAACTGAGAAGGTGGTACATGCTGTTAAATGTCTAAGTTACTGGTCAGAAAGAGTGTTTAAAGAAGGAATCGGGGCAAGTAAGTCCTAGTGAAGAGTTCATTTGCAAAAACGGATAACTCCATCTTCACAAACCTTCAGAAAACCCACTTTTCCATCGTCTACCTGAGACAATATCAAACCTAAGTTATCTCTATTTTTGTCATTTCTACTGAGTCAAATCCACTCAACTTCAGTTTGATTGATATTATCTCAAGCAAACAACAGAAAAATAAGTTTTCTGAAAATCTACAAAGATGGAGTTTTCTGTTCTTGCAAACGAACTCTTGATGAAACGAAAAATAAAACCTTAAACTAACACTTTCCATAACCTCAGAGTTTGAACTCAAAGTAGCTGAAAATAATAGATTTCTATCTGTATTGGAGTAAATGTCTCAGCAGCACATCATTAGCTTAATTTCAGCCAGCAAAAAGCACCACCAAACAGCACCTCCTTCAACAACATCCAAGCGTTTTAAGGCAGAATTTCCCCTTAAACTTCAAATGAATAACGCAGCCATCAGCTCACAGCCACCGCAGTTGTCTTCTTGAGTCAGAATTCAAAAGGGAAGTTGATGCAACATTAAAGGCCTTCCTGTGAAGTCTGAAGATTCCTGCCTTCGCTAAAAGAAGCCTCCCGCTCAAATAACATGACAAGTCATGTAATCCTCCTGACAAATCAGTAAATCTCCCTGTTGTTTGCACCTTTGTGGTTGAATCCCGCTGAGACGTGTCCCTCAGAGCCACGGCCTGCTTTATTAACCAGTTTTTGCCTTAATTAGCTAATAGGATTGTTTTAACCATGATCCAAGAACAGAATAGCCCACGGGAAGACAAACACCAACTCTGTGGATATGTTGGAGGTGTGTGTGTGTGTGTGTGTGTGTGTGTGTGTGTGTGCACGTATGTAGCGGTGTCTGTGCGCTTTCACAGCTGTGTGACTCAATATGTAGCTGCATGTGCGTGACCGACTCACTGAGGAGTGTGTGTGTGTGTGTGTGTGCGTACGAGCGGATAAATTGGGTGTGATTCAATTTTGCATGTGTGCAGGAGCTTCTGTCTGTGTGTTGGCGCTCATGCACGTGAGAGTGCACGTGTTGTCTAAGGCAGCGCAGTCTCTCTCTCTCGCTTAATTAACGTGCCTTCTTGCAAGACTTTCTCCAGAATATGAAACAATTTTACCTGATGATGCAAACGGCTGAAAACAGCGGCGGGTTTAGTGCCTCGCCTCCTCACCTGACACTTTCTCTTTATGCGAGAGTGTTAATGTATGCTTGCGCTACACTTGTAGTTTTTATATCTGTGTATTTTAGTGGCTCTGCAATAGCCAAAAGGCTTATTTTGCTGCAGGAAATGTGTGTGTGTAAGCAGAATCCTTTGTACTGTGTGATGAAAAAGAGCAGGCTGCATCACAGCTTGGCAACGATGTTCCCGCTACACAAGCGTCCGTGCACGCTCGCACACATTTTCCACTTTCCACGCTCGCACACACACATGCCCACGTAGCGACGCACAGTGTCAGTAAAGTCCAGGGAAAACCTTGAAAAGGGGGCAAGGAAGAAACAAAACAGAGGCAGAAGACACAGAGGAATGACAAATATTCAAATTGAGCTCTGGATCCAGCTAAAAAGAGAAATGATTAAAATGATTTCATAAAATAAAATCTGCGAATTCTCCAGCGTCCTTCCATTCAGACGAGCGTGTATGTGCAGAAATGCAGGCAATTCACTTCAAAAACCTCCCGGTCCCGCAAGAGAAATTCCACACTGACAGGGTTCGTATTAAAATACACTCATAATAAAAACCTCATACAGTCAATAAAAGCACACACAAATTACTCCAACGACCACCATATGGACAAGCACCAGTCAATAAGACCAGAGAGGCACCGTGTAGCTCGATAGTGCAATAAAAGATGGCAGCTCATGGCCAGGTCACAATGAAAGGGACTAAAAATTGATTTTGCCTCTCCGTCCTTTCTTTCGCAGTGTGCTGCGTTCGTTTCTCCCAGGAGCCGGCGGACCAGTCGGTGGTACTGGGAGAACGGGTGGTGCTGTCCTGCGTGGTCTTCAACTACAGCGGCATCGTCCAGTGGACCAAGGACGGCCTGGCCCTCGGCATCGGAGAGGGTCTCCGAGGTGAGGAAAGAAATCCCGCAGCTTCGCACGGCTGCAGGGATCAAAGTGAAGTTGAAGAAGGGGAATAACTCAGCCACGGTTTCGGTTCCGTTTTGACTGTAAGAACCCTGACAAAAGCTATTACGGCTGAAAAGTGTAGGGGGTTTTTTCAACATTAGGGGAATGAACACTGTACCATGTGAGAGAGAGTTAAGAGCCAAGAGGCGTGTGAGTGACAATCTGGGCAAAAATGAGTCCTGTATATCATGCTGAATTAGAGAAAATCCCTCACACTGCTGACAAAAGCAGACGCACATTCGCATTTACATTTTAAGCCGACACGCACATCCAGACTGACTTAGTGCAACAGTGGAGTGCGCTTGGTTTCAGAGATGAGGGAACATCACATGCAACCACAAGTGAGACAGTCCAAGGGTCAAATCCACAACAGAAGGAGAACAGTTTGATATTTTTCTTTTCCCCTGCATGCGTGAAATGGTCAGAGGAAACTCGGAAATACAAAATGAAAGTAAAACAGGCCTGGAGAAGAATGAGAAAAAAATAAAATAAAATTCTCCACAGACCTCACCCCCATTTTCTCAAAAATGTGCAAACGAGCTTTTGACCACTGAACGCCGACGCTGACTTCTTATGAGATACGTTTTGTCAAAATATGTCAAGAATGAAAATGATCTTTCATACTTGATGTCTGAAGATGCAAAAGTCTCCAACAGAAGGATGATTATACAGCAAATTAGATTCAGATTTCACATTAAGTCTACATGAAGCAAGAATCACGGGTTTCGTTATTTGGCGTAATAAGAACATTTATCAGTCATTTTTTATTGAATCAACGTTCCTGGTTTGCATCAAAAGACGTGAATGGAAAGAAACGGTTAAGTGTTGTGTTGTCGTCAGATGGGGAATTCCTGTAGAAACAAAGAGCTGGAAGCAAACAAGCTGCATAAAGGAAGGCAGCGCTGCTTCATTTTTATTGCTTAAATTCATCTCTCTCTCTTTTTTTTTTAATGCTTATCCATCGATATCTTTGATGCTGAGCGGCGTTGCTTCGCTGCTTCTTTCCTGCATTCATTACATCTGTCAATCAGACTGTGAGCACAAAGTTTTCCAAACTCATGTGTTGCTAGTTTGTCTGAGGCTGGTTCTCAAAACGCTCCTGCAGCTGTAAATGCTGACGCGCTAAAACTACTCACCCTGTGGTAGTTACTGCGAGTTACTTGTTAACCAGAGGGCCTCCTGAAGTAGCACACAGTTACCTGCAGGCCTGAAGCACTGCAGCTGCGGTGGAGGCAAAACGTATCCATGGCTGGAGTTCAGGAAGCGATGGAGAAGGACCTTCCGTTGACTCCAAAGAAGTTCTGACAAACTGTCAGACCGCTGAGGAAGTCAAAGCGAGCCTTGGCTCAAGCTGTGTTTAGCAACCGTTGATCCAGATGGAGGGTATTGTTTGGAAGTGGGGAAACAAAAGCACTTTGAGGAACTCCTGAATCCGACCACCACATCCTGAGTGGAGGAGGAAGAGTTTCAGTTAAACACGCTCTCTGGTTAAAATCAAGCCTTTTAAAAAACATGTAAACATATGGTGTTTTTTCTATGCTAGAAGACATATGATGAGGGAACAAGCAGTCAACAGCATGGTGAAGCGTTTCCACCTTGAACCCGCAGTGTACTGATGATAGTCTCAAAAACACTGATCACGACTCTCCTGGTTTCATGTGTAATAAACAGAAGAGACAGATCTTGTCAGCTTGCAGTAGGAGATTATATAAATCAGGTTCCACCTCAAACATGCATGGCTGAGTTACTCTAATATTACAGCTTGTTGTAGTGCAGTAGTTTTACAGTGTTTGAACTGAGTCGTTTAAACAGAGAGAAAAAAAATCCTG
>NW_007579673.1:0-19109 GCF_000690725.1 Stegastes partitus | reverse complement strand
AGGCCATTTTATAGTAGGAATGGTTTGCTTTCATGGAAAACACTTCCTGAGCCATGAGGCACTGTGTATTGATGAGGCCTCTGGACATGGTTGGGTTGTCGATATGGACGCGCCACATGGAAAACTGGTTGAGGATTCACATTTAAAAAGAAAGTGGAACCAGAGAGTGTGTCGAGTTTTCACACAGCTAAGCATCCGAGGGAAAACTTACGCCAGGGTGCAAGAAAGAAAGCTCTGAGGATCCATTCCATGCTGCCTTGGACAGACTTGCACAGTTGCTGGAGGAGTTATGGGAGTTTCCTCTTCCCCCTTTTCATGTGATTTGTGCACTTATAGAAGTCCATGTTTCTCCTATGGGGACTACAGCACCAGCATGGGGTATCGGAGCTGTAACTGTGTCCAAGTACTTGCCAGAGAATTTATATGGAGAAGTTAAACACGTTGGTTTTAGCCTCCGCCAGGGTTGTCCCCTGTCACCAATCGTGTTAGTTTGATTTTCATGAGCAGGATTTTAAGGCGCAGCCGGGGGGGAAGATAGCGTCTTGTTTGGGGACCTCAGAACTGCCTCTCCGTTCTTGGCAGACGATCGAGTTCTGTTGGCGTCGTCAGACAGTGACCTTCAGCAGGCATCGAGGTGATTTGCAGATGAGTGTGAAGCACTTGGGATGAGACACGGCATCTCCAAGTCTGATTCTGTGAAGAAAAAACAGTTGACTGTATCCTCCCGGGTGGGGAATTAGCTGTTGCACCAAGAGAAGGATCTCAAGATCAGCATTGCAGATGTTGCACCAGAAGTTTGTGGTGAAGAGTTTGAAGGCACATTTTTTTTTACCAGTCAGTCTACTTTCCAGCTGTAATTGTGAGCTTTGGGTAGTGACCAAAAAGAACGAAACTACAGTCAGAAAAAGTGAATATTTTATTGCTCCTTTGTTTTAAAATATGAAACTTGAGGTGGTCCAGATGCTACTGGATGTTTTTTGGGCTGGTTTTCTAATTGGTAGGCGACCCCGAAGTAGACCCACAAAAAATGAAAAATTAAATCTAAAACCGAAGCGATTTACGATTTTATAAACAATTTATGGTTATTTTACAGATTTTTTCCGTCTTGTGTTAATTTACAAAAAATAACTTATATTTTAAATAATAACTTATATATTAAGAAAAAAACAGGCCAAAACAGTACATAATTTAAATAATATCTAAAATTTATATTTAAAAAATGGTAATTCGTTGATTTACATTGTTAAATGATCAAATTACATGTTTTTCAGCTGTGTTTAAATCAGCAAAGTATATCATTATTTAAAACATATTTGCTGTTGTTTGAAAGAAAAGGATAAAAAAATTATTTTTTAAAATGTGATTTAAATATTTTTCTTTTTTTGTTAAATAGCGGTTTGTTAAATTATAGATTATATTTAGTAGAATCAAAGAAAATTGCTTTTATGCATTAACCCTAAAAAAAATGGTAAAAATGGTAAATAATGCCATCAGTATTTTTTTTACAAGTAGTAATTTGGTCTTTTAACAACGTCTAACCATAAAAGAACACAGTTTTATTGTTTTAAATAAAATATAAAATAAAAATTATAATTATTTTACAGATATTTGTCATTATTTTCACTCTTTTTGTAGTTTTTGAACACTGCAGTATTTTTCTGGCACTTCTGCGGCCAGATTTTCACCACTTTATACAGATTTTTTTTTTTTTTTTTACAGTGCCAGAAAAATACATTACACAGTATATATCCCACCTGGCCTGGAAACACTGAAATATCACCTTGCTTCTACTCTGGTTGAGCCATAGCAGATGGATGGATGGAAAAAGCGACTACACAAAGCTTTCAGTACCTGCATGAAAGAACTTTTGCATTAGCACTTACACTTATTACATTAGCACTCACATACTTTCAGCTGCAAACCACTCATCACATTTCTCACAACGCTGTAAATTCATCCACAAAGAACGACACACGCTGTATAGCACACAAAAACATCGCATACCCATCCGCCCACACACACACACACACACATATCCAGTCAAACCACCGCCCACACACACACACACACACACACTCAGATACACACACAGTCACACAAGTGATAATCTGACATGTGATGTGAATCTTGTGTTCAACTCGATTTAATTCACAGGTTCATTAAAGGTCAGCACGTCTCTCGTTCTCCCTCAACCTTCCTTTTATTTCCCGGTGCGTCGTCTCGTGAAACCACAGCTTCATCCTCACTTTCTTTCTTTCTTTCTTTCTTCCTCCCCAGATTCCCTCTGTTGCTTTTTTTTTTATTCCTCTTCTCTTCCCATCCCTTCCTCCTGCCGCTCTCTTTCCGTCGGTAATGTTCCCTTTGTCCTTGTAGCCCTTTTTCACCAGCACGGTCCCGCTGACAAACACATTTGATAAACATGTTGTCCTCTTTGTCTCTTTTTTTTTTCCCCCCTTTGCTTTTCCACCATCTATCATCAACCTTTTTTTTTTTTTTTTTACTCTTAGTTGCTGCCATTCTTCCCCTTGACATATGGCAGCTCGGTGTTTTGCTCTTCTTATTTATTACCGGGGAGGGGGAGTCTGTAAGTTTGCGCCAAACAAAAGACATTCATGTCCAGTGAGGTGTTGCAGGTGTGTTGCATGTGATGCATGTGTGATTACATACAGTGTGGGCGTGCAGCAGATTCATACCTCGTTCCTGCCGTTCAGTTTGTCGACATCACATATTCATGCATGTGGATATAAAAAGAAAAAATGAATATCAAACCCTTTTGATACACAATTAATGCACGGCAACATATGTGCATGAGGGCAGATACCTAAATTACCTCTACCTGCAGGCATCAGTGGTGGCAGTTTATTGTTCATCCTCCTCCTCCTCCTCCTCCTCCTCCCTCCTCCTTCTCCTTCTCCCCGGGGTGCTTTCACCTCTGTGGTTGCTATGCTGCGAGGTGCTGGAGTGGATGATGTAATCTCCACTAATACTTTTGTCCCCCCCTCCACCCTCCACCCTCCACATCCTCCGTCTTCCTCTCCGCACCCCGACTGTCTGCCTGCCCGCCTGCCTCTGCCATCTGAATCCATGATGTCATGTTAGGATTGGGCACGGAGGATCAATGAGTGCCCCCTAGTGGGACGTCACGCTCAATTATGTCTTTGTCTGAGAGGCGAAGGGTTCAAACGCAGAGAGGAGAAAAAAAATGGTGGTTGGGGTGGTGAGGGGGGGCGCTGCTGCTGTAATTGGAAACTGCCTGTAGTTTGCGCATCACACAGGAATTGATGTATGGTATAGTGTGTTTGATCAGTGTTTGTGCGGGAAAAAAAAAATCCTGTTTATCTGTAACTGTGCTACTATGCTGGCTCTGTAGTTTCGCATTGATGATATTCCTCTGTGTTTGTGTTTAAAAAAAAAAAAAAGGGACGTCATGATCTCCAGACTCTGGGGTTAATGCAAAGGAGGTCTTCGAAACGCCTGCAAATAAACACTAAATGTTATCTTTGTGTTGTGATAAAAAGCTCTGACATTTTCAAGTAAATACGCGTCCCGTTCGCTGCTCTCTGCCTCTGATTGATGTGCCGCGGCTGTGATTCAGCATTTATCCATTTCATAAGAGCTTTTTACATTTCCTTTATCTTGTAAACAGATCAGGTGTCAGTCGTCCGCCGCACAGTCGAGTAGGGGACAGAAATAAAAATCGGTGACACTGAATGAAAAGAAAATAAGGCCCAGATGTTCTCAAAGGTTTTATGCACCGTTTTTCCTCTGATGAAATTCACAGTTTAAAGGGTTTCACAAAAATTTCTGGAAACTCGCTTGTCTTTCATGATATGTATGCATTCAGATAGTTCTGCTGCATCCCCAAATAAACCTGGAACTTATTTGTGCTCTTCACTGTGGAGAAAAACAACGCCTTAAAAATTCAAGAGCAGCATCTCCTTCCAGGAAATAAGTGACACTGTTAGTCTGGATGATCCACCTCACACTCTGTGAACTGCTTTCATAGCAGCATAGCATAGCAAGAAATAATAACTATAAAACTTGTTTTTGTGATAAATTATTAATTTAGAGAAACTCCCCTTTAAAGTAAACATTTTTTTGTCATCAGGTACTTGTACTACAACAAATGTTTTTAGGAAAAGCAGTTCAGTGCACGACAAAAAAAAAAGGTCACAATATATGAAAAATGGCCAGATGGTGTTAATTTAAAGGTGGGGTAAGCAGTTCTAATCTAATACGCTTTTTGTGTCAAATTCAAGGTGTCCAGACTTTATGGTTGCAGGGACAATTCACATGGACAAATCCACACACTATTAGAGCGTGTTCTGTGCACATTCATGCTTGTGCACGGTTGTGCTCATGCACGTGGGCAGATGAAGGTAAATCTGGCACATGCTCAGTATCTAAATATCCATCCATTATCTATACACCGTTTAATCCTCACAGGGTCACGGGAGGGCTGGAGCCCATCCCAGCCAACTTAGGGCGAAGGCAGGGGACACCCTGGACAGGTCGAATATCTACATATGAAGAGTTCATTTGCAAAAACAGATGACTCCAATTTTGTAGATTTTCAGAAAACTTTTATGTTGTTGTTTGCTTGAGATCATATCAATCAAACTGAAGCTGAGTGGATCTGACTCAGTAGTAATGACAAAAATAGAGATAACTTAAGTTTGATTGTTGTTGTCTCAGGTAGACGATGGAAAAGTGGGTTTTCTGAAGGTTTGTGAAGATGGAGTTATCTGTTTTTGCAAATGAACTCTTCATATGTGAACTCACTAAATATCAACAAGCTTCTTTCAGAATTGCAGACTTCATCTTTAAATAAATGAACATAAAAACATTAATTTTATCTGCCAATTTTTAAGAGATTCCACCTGAAACTGATCACTCAGTCCTCCTAAAATAAAGACGTCATCCTGAGATCTGTTGTGAATGCAGCACCATTGTGATGACTCATGGCTGTAATATCATCATTTGATGCTCCTCTTCCTTCACACCGACACTCCTTTCAAAACACCAACATGTTCCTTTCACCGCGTGCAACACATAATGCTGCGCGATGTGTGAGGCATGACTAAAGCGGGGATTCCGACAAGTAAATGAGCACAGTGTTTGTGTTGTTTTTGTTTTTTTTTTACTGGCTATCTCTGTCTCCATCTCTTATCTTTAAACCCTGCTGTGTGTCTCCTGCAGCCTGGCCCAGGTATCGTGTGCTGCGCGCTCTGGACATCGGCCAGTACAATCTGGAGATCTCCCACGCCGAGCTCTCGGATGATTCTCTGTACGAGTGTCAGGCCACCGAGGCCGCCCTGCGCTCCAGGAGGGCCAAGCTCAATGTGCTCAGTAAGTGATCAGATGCAGGGGATGTTTCTCTGATTTTCTGTTTACCAGCAACGTTTAAGCAAAGCCCCTTTTCAGTCTGAAGAAATCTGAGCTGTACAAATACAAAAAAATGCCAAATTGATACTCCTGTCTTGGAGAGTTGTCACTGTGGCTCCTTTCCAGTTTGAGATGACCTGTGTGGTTGAAGTCACATGGTCAGCTTAGATGCTCCGTTATGGTTCAGTTGCTTCTACACATATTGGGTCCGTCACTCCCTGTTAGGTTTCCTATCTGCTTCCATTTGGCAAATCATTAATCTGCTTGACAAGTTACATTCAGTGTGCATTTTTTGATGTCAGGAATACACAACAAGCAAACAAAAAGACTGCAGCCGTATGTCTTTGTGTAACTTGGAGGCTTGAAAACCAAGTTTGTGTCCAGAATCTGCACAGCTCTCGAGAAAAGCAATAATTCAGTCTTCTCAACCCCGTGAAGCTGCCGGTCTGATACGTCACCATGAGAATCTCAACTTTAACCTTAAATTCAACCATTCTTCATGTTAAATAGAAATTCAAAACCTGTTTTTCTTCATTTGTTCTTGAGTGTAGAATTCTGATGGACAGGAAGAATAAAATATTGAGATGCTGGTCGGCCAGCAGCACAGAGGTTAAAGGTTAAAGTAGATATCGGCTCACGGGGGAAGAAGTTGGACAACAGACTTGGATATAACAACAACATGAAATAATTTAGCATTGCCCTTTGCACTTTTATGTTATTGGCCTAAGAAGCAGATTTAGAAGAGCGTGTGTTCCTTTGACCTATCATGTGCAAAGCTGGACAGAATTTAGTTGATGCCCACTATATGTACAGATATGTTTTCTTCGGTATGCATGAGTGCACGCTTGCAGAATTTATTTTAAAGTATGCGTCTTTCCTGCAGTCCCCCCCGAGGACCCGGTGGTGGAGGGAACCCCGGAGCTCCTGCTGATGGCCGGGACTCCGTACAACCTGACCTGCGTGACCCGCGGGGCGAAGCCTGCAGCTCACATCCAGTGGACCAAGGATGGAGTGGCCGTGGAGGGAGCCTACCAGTCCACGGTGACTCACAGCACGACCAGCAACATGCACACATGCAGATAATAGCGGCCGCACGTGCACAAGACAGGGAAAAGAGTCATGCATCATAAAGCGCACATAAAAGCAGATGAGTTTATTACGCTGAAATGAGATCTGCAAAAATCTCACATGCCCGCTAATGGCTTTGAGAGAGTTTGCAACACAAACGCTAATACTTACAATCTGCTCCTCGATAAAAATCCACTCTGGGTCTGTTTGTTTGTTTGTTTATGTGCTTCTCTTGCCGTGGGCACGTTTCAAAGGGGGAGTACAGTATGTACACCGCACAGCAGCCTGAGGTCCTGCGCGAGGCGAATAGTGTGCAGAGCGTGTTGGAGACAAAGTTAGACTTTCTCAGTTGACAACATCTCAGCAGATGGAGACCACATTCACTGAGAAAAGTTTTGACAAAATGCAGATTCTGACCTGCAAACCAAAGAGCGGCGGTTTGTGCCTTGAAACCTGGTAGCAGGCTGTAAGCATGTCGACTAATGCAGTATTTATTTTCTGGAGAAGCAAAACCATAAGTGAAATATCTCATCAGTATCTGTTTGCTACAGCAAACTAAGACAAGTCATTTTTCCAATATTTGCTAGAAGTAAATGCTCAAGGGAGGAATCGCAGCTTCTCAGAGCAGCACTAAGGTTCTTATGCTCTTTTCTTTGGCATCCTACTGTAGGAGTCACTTTGCTTGTATACGTTGGAGAGTATTTTTTAGTTTTTCATGTTAACTGTGGGGCTGCAGGGTGGCTGTTGGTAGCACTGTTGCCTCGCAGCAAGAAGGTTGCCGGTTCGCGTCCCGGTGGGGGCACCGGAATCTTTCTGCGTGGAGTTTGTATGTTCTCCCTGTGCAGCGTGGGTTCTCTCCAGGTTCTCCGGCTTCCTCCCACAAAAACATGTTGAGGCTAATTGGTGATTCTAAATTGTCCGTAGGTGTGAATGTGAGTGTGCTTGGTTGTCTGTCTCTAAGTGTAGCCCTGTGATAGACTGGTGACCTGTCCAGGTGAACCTGCCTTCGCCCTAAGTCGGCTGGGATAGACTCCAGCCCCCCACGACCCTAGCGAGGATTGAGCGGTGTATAAGTGATGGATGGATGTTAACTGCAGTTTTTAGACAGCTAGTGAACTCAAAATACAGACACGAGCTGCTGTGATTGACCAAAAGCTGCCGTATGAAACTGAAATTTGATCAAACTTGGCAACCCTAAGCGTCCTGGCCTTGCTGAGCTGTAGGGGAGTCGTCCCAGTCAGCAGCGTTAACACAGCATGTACATGTTCTGCAGGGTAGATACAACATATAATATACATAAACACCAATGTGCTTATATTTTCTTTCAAGGCAAAGGATTTCTTCACACAACACAAAGCCATGATATGAGAGTCTGTTGTGTTTTCGTATGTGAACTGCAGTGTGTTGACTCGTCGCCGCCCGCTGTGCACGCTCCATTTTCTGACATTTGTTGTTACAGTCTGTTGAATGGTCTGTCTGGGTCTGAACCGGCCTGCACTGTCTGCACTTACTTGTCCAGAGTTGTACAAACAGGCTGCTGGAGGGCCACCGATACCTACACTGTAAAAAAAAACAAACACAAAAAAGAAACCCCACAAAAAAACATGTTCGGTCAGCTGGATGCCAAAAACACATTCATTACAGTAATTTTAATAATTAAAATAAATTTTCTAGCCTTTATTCTAACACCAGATTGCATATATGTTGGCTTTGTGAAGTGTGAAAGATTTGAAATTGCCTCAATATGTATATTCATAGATACAATGATAAATAGATCGAATGATAAACATTATATAGATCAATGAAAAGCCTGATTTCAACAGTTTATCAATGCTTATTATCCACTTGTGAATTATCGCTCAGTCAACATTTTTCTGTGAGAACTAAAACCACTGAAAACTAATAAAATACATCTTTAGCTTAACAAATGAATGTAAAATTATCGAACCGTTCATTCTTTTTCTGTTAATTCTCACTGACTGTTTCTAACTTTACAATATTCAACTTGAATTTTATGGTTATTCAAAGTTTTGAGTGTTATTTTTTTTATCTTACATGCTAGTTTACAGACATTTTTGCAGTTTTATTGATATTTTTTGTGTTTTTCAACACTATGGAGAAAAATTAAACCTACATGACAAGGAAAACTTTTTACAGCGTGCAGCCACACTAAGCAGCAGAAATACAAATGTAAAGCCGACTACTTTGTGTGTACATGTTGTGTACTCACATAGCTTGTTGCGTACTTGTTTGTTAAGTTGTTGTGATGTTTATGTGAGTCGCTGCTATAACACAGACACCCTACTTTATCACATTATGAATAAAGACTGACAGTATTTGGTTTAGCTCCTTTTAGCTCCTCTGTGCTGAATTTTGCAGCGAACCGTTACAAACCGTTTTTGCGCTAAAGGTTTGCAGCGGCGGCTAATTAAAATTAGTAGTTAAATAAATGTACTCCCGCTAATTTCATAAATCTTGCATTCACAAAACGCTACACCTGCTGTTTTTAAATAGCTGGGCGTCTGCATGAAAATGTGTAATTACGCTCCTCCTCCTCCTTCCATATGCTTTGTATCACCGCTTAAAACAGAAACAAACGCATCCCTGACAAAACCAGGATGATCGTCTATGTGTTTAATCAACTCTTGATAAAGAACGTAAAGGCAGGAGCTGCACACCTGCACACGGTCTGATTACAACCCGTCCTCCTGCGTTCACACTCATGTATGCACACTCATGCTTCTCATGTTCGCAGCCGCAAACCGTGACTCACACACTGGAGCACAGATGTTTTTACATCTCGTCACAGGCAGCTTTATGCCCCCCACACAAGCTCATACATATTACATGCAGCTCATATATTACCGTGATACTGACCACGCAGCTTCACTACAGCCCGAGCGCTTTCTTGACACATTTTTTAACTCGCTGTATTTCAATAAAACCTCCCCTTACCCGAGAAAACTGCGATTTTTACGGTCATATCGGGCAGAAGAGATTTACGGCTTCTGTTTTACAACTGAAGATTATTTCCATTATTGATTCATCTATCAATTATTTCCTCCTATATCTTTCTTCCCACAAAACTTTATATATGCATTCTATTTCTGTCTGTGCATTGCTATTTATATTTTATTACCTCTCATGGCTCCATTAGTAACCAGCCAATATTTACCTCCTCTCTCTTCTCTACTTTCTGTTTTGTTTCTCCCATGATGCCTTCTGTTTCCTCCCTTATTAAGTGCTTTAATGTATAAGCACTAAAGCACACTCACTGCTCTTCCTCTGACTTGTTCTTATGGATTCTTCTGACTCGATTTTTGGCGCCTAACTCATCCTGCAACTTTGAGAAAACCCATGTAAATTATATATTAAAAACGTGCGGCTCGGTCGGGAATGTTGCGTCTTTGTTGGTGATTCATTGCACAGTTTTTACGACATTCCAAAAAATAAATCTGCATTAAATATCCCCATTGAAATGAATGGAAAGTCGGTCGAACCAAGCCATGTTTGGAACCCTGTTGCTCCGGCATATTTTACACTAGAAACTTCATTCACAGTTTAAACGCTTCACTAATTTTTGTATGTTATTTGTCTGAATCCGTGTTTTCATATGTTTTGTGGTTTTTACGCAGTCACAGTTATCTTTTGAAAATCCGTAATTTTTCATTTAATAACAAAAAAAGGGGCCGTTAAGCTCGTTTCCTTCTCACAATTTCTTCTCTACATGAGCGATTTATACATAAATATGTTGGGCTGCAGGGTGGCACAGTTGGTAGCACTGTTGCCTCGCAGCAAGAAGGTCGCCGGTTCGCGTCCCGGTGGGGACTGCGTGGACTTTGCATGTTCTCCCCGTGCAGCGTGGGTTCTCTCCGGGTTCTCCGGCTTCCTCCCACACAGTCCAAAAACATGTTGAGGTTAATTGGTGATTGTAAATTGTCCGTAGGTGTGAATGTGAGTGTGCTTGGTTGTCTGTCTCTAAGTGTAGCCCTGTGATAGACTGGTGACCTGTCCAGGGTGTCTCCTGCCTTCACCCTGAGTCAGCTGGGATAGACTCCAGCCCCCCATGACCCTAGTGAGGATTAAGCGGTGTGTAGATAATGGATGGATGGATGTTGGCATTTTTGCCTCCTTTCACTCAGAGTGACTCTTAGTGCCATAGGACTGTTATGTTTTCACAGATTAAAACTCTCATTCACTCCCATTATATCAGAGCTCCAAACTTTCGGGTGAAAACCAGAAACGAGGGTCTCTGTAACCTGCCACCAAATCTATACACAACATAGCAAGTACATGAAAATACGTTTAAAACAATATTGCGCTTCACACGGTGAAAGAATCTTTTCAATACGACTTGTAGTTTATGAGCTGTGGCTGTTTGTGAGATGCTTTCATGCTTTCTCCCATCCTAACACCTGTCCCGTCTTCTAGGAAGTGCTGCCGGACAGGAAACGGGTGACGACGAGGAGCTACCTGCCCATCACTCCGGTCGACACCGACAGCGGCAGCAACTTCACCTGTGTGGCCAGCAACCCGGCGGTGCCGATGGGCAAAAGAGCCACCGTCCATCTCAACGTCCACCGTACGCCAGTCCTCTTCTCCACTTGAACGCTATTAAAGTGCCCCGATGGAGCTCAGGTTACCGGAGCCAAGCTGGCTTTGTGTAGACACGCCGGAAAATCAGTCTATAATTTGAATTAGCTGCCTCGGCACTTGTCAAGTTAAAGTAATTATCAGCCAAGAAAAAAATAACTCAAAGGCTTTGTGTATGAATTTACAGTCACGATTTTTCAACACATTCTCAAACCTGGACTCGCTCCAAATTTGATTTAGCTGCTTGTGCTGTTTTGGCACCAACTTTGAGGCCAATAATCTTTACCTAAAGCGGCTCGGCGTGTTGATTTTCCTCAACATCTGGAGAAGCAGAAACTTTTTTGTGTTTGCGTGAAACAGGGAATGATTGCTCACAAGGAAACCTTAGTTTGAATATTTAATTAAGAAGACTGATGTGTTTTCTTTCCCATCCAGTGTAGTCGGTGAGTTCGGTGGGAGGACGGCGTTACTACAGATTTTTATTATTGTGGAAGCTTCAGTTTTCAGGACTTGTTTGTGTAAAAACCTGCCGATATGCATTAGTAATCTTCTTCCCCTGTGCAGACCCTCCCACGGTGACCCTGTCCATCGAGCCTCGCTCCGTCCTGGAGGGCGAGAGGGTCACCTTCACCTGCCAGGCCACCGCCAACCCTCCCATCATGGGCTACAGGTCTGCATTCACTTTCACTGGATACATATTTTGCACTGTAAATCGTTTTAACTTCATTCAGGTGAGAAGCAGAAACTCCCTTGCTGCCTTAAAAATCTGATTTAACTACACTTCAGCTGATTAAAAGTTCAAAATCATCTTATGAGTTGTTAAAGTGTAAAAAATTGGTTGAGTTAAATTAACTGAAGTTGAGAAATCAAGTTCAATAAACTTAAGATATTAAGTTGAATCAATTTCCTTTTACAGTTTCTAAGTTTTCTCTTCGTTTAACTCTGAAAAGTCAAAGTGTCAACTGCTGAAGCCATTTTTGACCAAAGACAACCTGTGGAGCTGCTTCCAAATTAGAATTATAAAATGTTCTCAGCAGGATGTTTTCTTTTAGTTCCCAAATTGTTCTTTTTTTGTAGGTAGGGTAACTAAAGCCATTATAAAAATGTTTGGTGATAACATTGTTAGACTGTGAATCTTGGATTAAACGCTCCTCCTTTGTTATCTTGTCACATTGTCCCTCAAAAACATTCCCAGAACCGAACATTGCAGACAGAATGTTCCACCTTTGTTAACACTACACAGACTGGGAAGGTTTTATAAAGAACATTCTGTTATCTGAGGTCACAGCAACATCTTAAAAACGTTTTTATCAACGCTGCATCGAGAACGCCGTTCCTTTGTTGTCACTTTCTACAGAAGAAGCTTTTTAATAATGTGCTCCCGAAATAAAAATGTTCCACCTTTAACATATATATGACATATCAGGAACGTTTCTCTGGGGACTTCATATCATTTGGTTTGAGAATGTTCCTCCTTTGTTATCACAGAACATAATCTGTGTTTCTATAGCGTCCACTGAATGTTGACATTATAGCATTAAATTAACTTTATAGGAACATTACTGAAAGTGAAAATATTCCTAAAATGTTCTTTAAACATTCGATTAAAATGAATTTAAAGAATTGTTAGAAGTTGTATGTAATGTTATCTAATGTTGTAGCAACGTTTCCTGCCAGCTGGGTTCCAATTATAGTGAGATGAATGATAAGTGATAATTTTCAGAAATGTTTTGAATATTATGAAAAGAAACAAGTGCAACACACCTTTATATATACATATATACATATCAAAGACACAAGTTTCCACTATGTTTTTATTAAACTACAATAAGGAGTTTTAACTCAATGCATTCTGGGAAATTGGCTTATATGCTGGTTCTGTTTCTTCACAGCGGCTCAATCATTTGACTCGTGTTATCAGAACTCTTGTTTGTGAATTCTAAAGTGTTCTGAAAGTGAGAATCAAAAGCTAAACTCATGTATTTACATTAAGTAAACTAGAAAAGATGACACGATTGGACTAAGTTCCTTGATGCTCTGATGCTCTTCAGTGTGAATATACAGCTTTGTGGTGCAGTTCAAGAGGTGAGAAACTTTTTGATGCCGGTCCAGCAGTGCAACACTCGGAGCCCAATCAGACGTTTAATGCCGATAGATTTTCCTTCATGCGTTCCAATCTGCCTGTATCCACCCTCTGGAGTTGCTCCTGAATTGCAATTTCTGCTTAGAGCACAGAATTGGTGAAAGTATCGAACATTTGTACAGTTAAACACTGACTTTTATCCTAAGCGACAGCACTGAAGCGCTGCAATTGCAAAACGCTGGACTTCAACAGTTTTAATGTGAGGTTTGAGACTCCACCGGAGGGTCTCGGTGTGGGAGCACTGCCAGGTGCTTAGGCACTAAGCCTGCCCAGTGTGTATTAAAATGTCTTCTAATGGAAGATGTGCAGCACGGTTATGTGGCTTTGCGTTGGCCAGATCCAGTATGGATCACAGAAATGAAAGGAAATCTCTTGCAATCATTCCCTCAGGTTTTGGAATCCATAAATGTGAGTTTAATTGATAATATAAAAACACTCATTGTCTAATAATAACATTTCAATCACCACTTTGTCTTTTGAGGTTTCCTGCTGCCTCTGGTCGACGTAGCGGTGATTTGAGTTGCTTGTTAAGCTGGTTGTTTCTCTGTCAGGTGGGCTAAAGGTGGCATTCTGCTGGAGGGAGCCAGAGAAAGTGTGTTCGTCACCACGGCCGATCACTCCTTCTTCACCGAGCCCGTGTCCTGTCAGGTGTTCAACGCCGTGGGAAACACCAACGTCAGCATCCTCGTGGACGTGCACTGTGAGTCGAGGGCAAACACTCCTGGGCCGAGCGGGATTCAGATGATGTGCGTTTGTCTTAGGAAGCACGATGCGTTTATCAAATCAAATCAAATCATACTTTGTCATTTTGCCAGACATACAGCAGTAGCGCAGGCTGAATGAAATTCCAACAGATCTCCTACAACATTCACCAAGTACACCATGCAAAAATACAAATAGATTCGAAAATGGAATAAAGTGCTAAAACTACAATATAACAGTAGCCAGAGTACAAAGAACAAGAACTAAAAAAGCTCAGATAACTAAAAATAGTAAAACACTGAAAATGCTAAAACACAAAAGATGTAAAAACACGAAATATGCTGAAAGAAGTAAAAATGGTAAAACAACTAAAAATGCTAAAATAACTACAAATGCTAAACCACTAAACATGCTAAAATAAGTGAAAATGCTAAAACAAATAAAAATGGTAAAACAAAAAATGTTTAAACACTAAAAATGCTTAAACAGTAAATATGCCAAAACAAGTAAAAAAAAAAGTCTAAAACACTAAAAATGCAAAAATAACTAAAAATGCTAAAAAAAATAAAAAAAAACTAAAACACTTATAATTCTACAACAACTACAAATGCTAAAAAGACCAAAATGATAAACACTAAAAATGCAAAAATAACTAAAAATGCTGAAGCACTAAAAACTCAGAAACACTAAAAACACTAAAACAACTAAAACTGCTAAAACAAAACCAGCATTTTATGTTGAACTACACATTACATATATGCGTTGTGGAGAGTTAATCTGCAGTAGATGGTTCCTGCATATTCTGTTCTCTCTGTTTAGTTCAGCCCAACACAGCCGTATTGTTTTGTCCAAAGCTGTTATGTAATAATTATTTCTATTAGACACTTAAATGAATTAAGTAATGCAAATAATCAGAATATTAGAGCGGAGAGGAAAATGTCCTGCACCGGTTCTGCTGCAGGCTAAATGAACACTTCTATCAGGAAGAATTTGAATAAGTTCTACTCTAATAGAACTGTATTTTACATTTTTTAATATCTTGACTCCACTTTCATTTTTTTTTCATGTTAACAGTTGGTGATCACTAATTGTACTGTTTTTCAGTCGGCCCAATCCTGGTGGTGGAGCCCCGGCCGGTCACCGTGGACGTGGACTCCGACGTCACTCTGAACTGCAAGTGGTCTGGAAACCCTCCCCTCACCCTCACCTGGACCAAAAAGGGCTCCAGCATGGTGAGAACAAACCACCCCGACCACCTTTGACCTTTGACTCAACAGTGCAGATTCATGTCTGATTAAAATATTCAACCCCTAGAATAGAACCAAACCTATATTAGAGACCCAGACTTCATAAATGTTTGCTCAGTTGTAAAGCAGACCGTTAGTAGTGAGACTCCGTCTTCATATCTTAAATCTTTAATTCATGCCTAACAAGTTAAGAAAGGCTCGAGGAAAAAAAAAACTAATGGAGCCTGCTGAGTAAATCAACATGTTTTATGAATTAAATATAAATCTCCCTCCCTCCTGCACTGCCGTTTTTTAATATCTCTCTCTGTCTGTCTGTCTGTCTGTCTCTGTTCTCCATCTCACAAACCTAATATCCTGTTTCTTTTATGTGTTTTAGGTGCTCAGCAACAACAACCAGCTGTACCTGAAGTCGGTGAGTCAGGCTGATGCCGGCCAGTACGTCTGCAAGGCCATCGTGCCGCGGATCGGAGTTGGAGAAACCGAGGTCACGCTGACTGTCAACGGTCAGTTCATATCCACTTACTTTGCTATTAATAACAGAGAAAACCATGAAACGTGTTCCTACGCACGGTGAAGCCCTGATTCTGTGTCAGACATGAATAATGTAACCAGATGCATCTAAGTATCCTTCTGTTAGCATCTCTCTGTATCTGACAGCTGTGAAACCACTGAATCTGCTCAGTACACGGTCCGAGTGTTTCCTTCGACCCGGCCTGATTCATTCCTGCCCGAGCTCGACCCAAACTAACTAATCAACTAATTTTTCAGTCCTAAACAGGCTAAAAGCCAATATTTCACTGTCAAGAACCTCCAGCGAGCACTTAATAAATCAAAACTGATTCACCAAGAACACAATGATGAAAAGGGAGTTCACAAATGCATCTTAAATCTTCACCAAATGACAAAGTACCCGGTCAGAGCAGAGAGGAAGGGAGATAAATTCATCAGCACGGCCTCACGTATCAACAGCAGATCTAGTGATCTGGTGACCACATGAGCAAAAATCACTGACAAGACAATACTTTATGTTAAATCAGTTAAGTCATCATGAAACATCAGTTTCATTTTCATGACTGACATCGAGCCGTTACGCATCGTTTCAGTGCCAAGAAAAAAAAAAAACATGTAAACATGTACCCACACTTTGGCCTGCAGCTAAAAAACAAAAATTTACATTTAATTATTTTAAAAAATACAAATAGATTAATTCATTTTCAAAAAAAGAGAAAGAGTAAAACAGGGCTTTTTTTTCTTTTTGCATTTTAATAGTGAATTTACTGTGAGAAAAACTAGAAATGTTCTATTTTTTGAATGTATATCTACAGTAGAAAAGGGAGAAATAAACAGAACAGTAAAGCAGAACTTCCTCTTATTATTTAATGGAAATTTTTATATTAAAAAAATCAATAACAAAATATGATCATTTACTTCAATGTAATGGTTTATATACAGTAAAAGATGCACTTTCTGTTATTTAATGATGTAACTAAAGTGCAAATACAAAAAACTTTTTATTATTTGACATTATATCTACAGTAGAAAAACTGTAGACGTTACATATTAATAAAGTAGCTGACAAAAAAAAATACTGTCAGACTGTCATGTAGTTGAAAAAATAAAAAACTTCTCTTAATTTTTTTTAAAGGGCATTTGCTGTATTTTAATGGTAAATCTACAACAACAAAAAATCCTGTTGTTTAATGTTTTAACAATGCTAATAGAAGACACTTCCTATTATTAGATGGTATATCTGTAGGAGAAAAACTGCAAATACTAAATAAATCCATAAAATACTAGAAATGTGTTTGTCTTGTAGTTTTAAATTTTTTTTATTTAATAAAATTTTTAACATTTACGGTGAATCTATAGTTAAAAAATAAAAATAGGACATCTTAAAATCAGTGGTGTACTAACTGTGAAATGACATTTTCCTGTTATTTAATGGTAAATCTGTTATAAGACATTTTAATTCTACTCTTACTGTGTGTTTATTGTGAAAATAGTATAATTAGAATAATAATTTCTGCTGTTTAACATTCTAACCACATTTTTCACACAACTTGTTAAATAAAGTCATAAAATAACAGAAAACATACTGGCAGTTTATTACCCAGCCATTAGCCTGTAATTTAATTATTTTTTTTTTTAAAAAAAAGGAAAAATAAAAAGAGAAAAAAAGCACATTTCTGGGGATTTATTGTTCACTTACCATAAACTAAAAGAGGCAAATTATGTCAATGTTATACCTACAGCTGTAAAACATAGTAAGTATAAGTTCAAACATATCCTTCACATTTCCATAAAAATACCCAACTACAGTAAATCATGTACTATTAAAAATATACAGTCATGTTAATACAGCTTAAGATTAGATTATCCTTAATTAATCACACAGTGGGGAAATCTACAGCAAAGAGAGCGCAAACATTTCAGGAATGATAATAAAAATAAACCAAACTATACATAGTCCTAAAACATAAAACTACTGCACACATCAGTGGTTTTTAGATGAACAGAAATGCTGATATTATTATTGCACAGATACATAGAAAGAGAACGGATGTGGCGTTTACTTCAAGCAAATTTTGTAAACCTTGAAATGATGATATAAATTTTGGTGTGACCAGAACCTGAATCAACAAATGTTCAAGGTTCTCTCAAAACCTAAGCTTAAATATGAGCACACTGTTATGATTGAGTGCTAGTAATCACTATCATCACAGCTTTGAGCTTCCTCTGTGCGCTTGTGGACGGTGACACTGTCAAATATAGTGTATATAATATAATGACATTAGCTTCTACACATCATCCTTGTATTGATTTATATCTTCCAGACCTTTATAAACGTTAGATTTTGCTTTGCTGTCTGTTGTTGTAACGCTCCCTGTTGTTGCATGTCTCTCCGCCTCGTCCACTCCGGCTCCCTCAGGCCCACCCATCATCTCCAGTGATCCGGTTCAGTACGCCGTCAGAGGGGAGAGAGGAGAGATCAAGTGCTACATCGCCAGCACCCCCCCACCCGATAAGATTGTAAGTCCGTCCTTGGAAGTTGTAATCTGCCGCAGAGGTGCTCGACCTCTTCAGATTGCATCTGCCTCAGACAGAATCCTCATCACAGCTCCGCGTCCTCGCCGAAAAACTAAATGATTTTTTTTTTTTTTTTACTTTCTGTGGCTAAAAGACTGGCTCAGGCGACACTGTTTTCCGGCTGTGTCACGCATTGGTGGGAACAATCTGTTCCTGCTCTGTAGTGGAAGGTGTGACTCATCAAAAGCAGCTGCCGTAGTGTTTGTGTGGAAACAAAGAGGAGACGCACAGGACTGCACACGGGGAGATGTTGAGGTGCAGCAGATATGATTACAGACGTCACAGAGCTCAGGCTTTACTTTTTACACATGTTTATTGGAGGATTTCACAATTATTAAATGTTTTTTTTTGTAAAATTAAAAGCAAAAGCAACCTAACAGGGAAATTTGGATGGTTTTAATTTAGAAAATTTTATATCTGTAACAAAGCTTCTTAGTAAATCCCAGCTGAATGTGTTTTATTTGCCACTAGATCAACAGAGGAGCATAAAATTATTGTCAAACTCAGACACTGGTGCATTAGTTTCATTCAAGCTGATGTAGCCGCTCCTCCAAGTCTATAAGCAAAGTCACAGCTTTGTTTCTGTAGACCAGTGCCTCCCTTTTTCCATCTGATTCACCCACATTTCACCGATTAGAAAGCACATTGGCTGTGATGAATCTGTCGCTGTACATGCAAATGTTGAGTTTTGGTTATTGATTAACTATCCGTTTCAACTTTTCTGCTAGTTTCCCTGCATCCACAGTTGCAGCGCATGAGAACTAACTACTGTTTGCTGCTGGCCTCTTGTAGCTGTTTTTTTATAGGATATTATGACGCTTAGAATTACATACAAAGATCAACATCAGTTCAATTTGCATGCATTCAACACCTAAGTGCAGTTT
>NW_007579672.1:136309-149891 GCF_000690725.1 Stegastes partitus | reverse complement strand
CCAACAGAACCACCAGAACCGACAGAACTGACAGAACCACCAAAGTCAACGGAACCAACAAAACCGACAGAATGATCAGAACTAACAGACCCACCAGACCCAGTCCAGACCCCTCTACCCTGACCAGCAGCAGAACCTCTGACATGACGTCACTGAGAGTCGGGTTCACACCATCTGGATCATTTCAGACTCACTTTTAAGCATTTCAGACAAACGTCAGTCGTTTTGGACCAATCTGAGTCGAGTTCTTTTCATCTGGGACTAACTTGTGTTAATTTATTTGTTGTTAAGGCTAAATGTTACTTGAACAGAACGTTGCTTCAATCGTTGAAAGAACGTTAAATGAACCGTCACATGTTTCGTTTGATCATTTCATATTCTGTGATTTCAGCTTGTTAATGTGAAGATTTTCTGGTTTCTTTCCTCTGTGACGTCAAACTGAAGATCTTTGGACAGAACAAGACGTTTTCTGACCCAAACATCCCATAATCTCATCCAGTGAGTCGCTGCCTCCTGATTTCCTGTTCAGACGGAGCGACTCGCCGGATCGACCTGAGTTCACGGCCGGTCGCTGACCCGTCCGACCTGAACTCTGAGATCTGAGGCAGCACAAGTTATTATTATTATCAGAGTTAATGATTAGCAGAGGCGCTAACGAACACGTAACCCAGAGCCGGAGCCATAAAAAGCTCCGAGTGTCGTAACTCGTCTCTGAGCTGAAGCCGACGTCACCGAGCTGCACTTCGGCACCATTAAGGAGAAAACACCCACAAAGAGCCGGACGGCAGCAGGACGCACCGCAAAACACGGACCGGACCAGCAGGTTTTACAGTGCAGGTTTTAAAAACTAGTTCGTCTTATATTTAAGTATTTTAGACACACTTTGAGTGTAAAAAAAATAAAATAATAATAATTTTAGCAGTTTTTTTACTAGATGTTTTATAGAAACAATTTAAACTTATTTCACTGATTTTCTGGTAAAATAACAGAAAACTTGTTTGTAAAATTTATGTTTTGACAAGATTTGTGTCATTTTGGACAATTTTTAAAATTATTTTTTTATTTAATTTTCCATAATTTTTTATTCAATAAATTTTGCATTATTTTGAACACCTTTTGAGTAGTAAAAAATATTTTAGCATTTTTACTGGATTTAAAAATTATTCTTATTTATGGAGTTTTTTGGTAAAATCACAGAAAACTAAATTTATTAATTTACATGTTGAAACTGTAAATAAAGTTCAAAATAAATATCTGTATTTTTACAAATAGTAATCGGTTCTTTTATCGCATTTCAACTGTAAAATTTCACAATTTCCATTTTTAAAATTGCAAAAATTGGGTCTATTAAGGTTAAAAAAGAAAACATTTAAACTAACAATTTTACAGATTTTTCCTGTTTTGATAAATTACCGACATTTTAATTAACAAATTGACTGAAAAAGGCCAAAACTGTAAATAATGTTCACAATAAACACAAATACTAACGAGTTCTTTTACAGTGTTTGACTGTAAAATGTGTGTGTGTGTGTTTTCTTTTATTCTATTCAAAAACCACACAAATAGCCTAATTTTTAGGTATTGACTGGAAAAAATGTATTTTAGTTTTTAAAAAATGCTTTAAAAAAATCACAGAAAAATTGTTATTTACATATTGAGCATAAAAAAAACTAAATGTCCACATCAGTAGTCTGTATTTTCACAGATCGTAATTAATTTTTTTGATGTTTGACCATAAAATTGCACTATTTTCTTTTTATGCATTTAAATTTTAAAAAATAAATAAATTTAAAAAAGAAGCTTGACTGAGGTTGAAAAATACCAATGAATTGTTTTTAATTGTTATTTGTTATTGTTATTTCAACGCATACATTTAAAAACTGAGTGTAAAAAAAAACAACCAAAAAAAAGTTAAAAAAAAAAAAAAGTCAACATAGAAAATCTGTATTTTTCTAAATTTTAATTAAAAATATTAAGTGACATTTATTTGCTGTTATACTGAAAGAAAAAAACAAAACTTATATTTAAAATTGAAAAATGATTTGAAAAAGTGTCGCTTTACACATTTTTCTTGTTTTATTTTTAATTAGAAATAATAACGATGGAAATATTACAAATAGTCATTTACATTTTAACTGGATTTAAATCAGATGAAAACATTATTATTGTTCAGATATTTGCTCTTATTTTCACTGTTTGCACGTTTTTTTAAAGTTAAAAAATTCTAAAGTTATTCAAGAAATTCTTTACATTTTTTGTTTGTGTTTTAAATCACTTAAAGCAGAAATCGGGGTTTAAAACACACAAAGCATGAAGCTGAGGGAACATTTTTACGTCGGCTGAACTCGAGAACGTCTCAAAGTTTATTTAAATCAGTAAATTAGATTTTAGAAATGTGTGAAGCTGCAGATTAAATAAATCAATAAATCGGAGGCGACCGACGGCCTTCTGCTGCCGGCTGTTGTGGAAAATGTGCGTCTGTCGGTGCGTCCGCACGTCTTTGTGTGGCTGAAGGTCTCCCGGCAACCGGCGGCCCGTTTCCACGGCGACACAGGTGAGCGTGTACCTGACAGATGGTGCGACGCACAAACAGGTGAGCTGACCGGAGCTCAGAGCAGCAGGAGGCCGAACGGACGACCGTCTGGAGAAATGAAACGTGTTGACCCGATCAAGTCCAGCTCAGAACCAGAACCACGGAAACCAGAAAAACAGCAACGTCACATAAATATGGAGTCGGTTCAGACGTCTGTTGTGACATTTTAGTCGAACTTTAGGTGGTTTGGACACGTTTTAGTCATTTTTTTAAAGTTTTCTGGCATTTTGTCCTTTTTTTGCCGGTTTAGAATCATTTTAGGCATTTTTTTTAATTAGTTGGAACAATTGTTGAGACCTTTCTGGACAAATGTAGTTTATTTTGAAAACCATTTGGAGTCAGTTGGGACAATATTTGAGTCACATTGAGCAGGTTTTCCTCGTTTTGGTCAAGTATTAAGTCAGTTAAGTGATTTTTGAGTCATTCTGGTCTAGTTTTAGTCAATCTGGAGACGTTTTTGTCTGGTTTTTTTTGCAAGTTTTACGTTATTTAAGACAAATGTAGTTTATTTTGAAAACAGTTTTGAGTCAGGTGGGACAACTTGTGGCATTTATGGCAAGTTTTCTGGCATTTTGGTCCAATTGTAGCCAAACTTAGAGTCATTTTGGACATTTTCTTTTATTAGTTGGAACCATTTTTGAGACCTTTTGGGCAGTTTGTGCACATTTTCTTCCCTTTTTCGCAAATTTTGCATCGTTTTGGACAAATGTAGTTTATTTTGAAAACAGTTTTGAGTCAGTTGGGACAATATTTGAGTCATTTTGGGCAGATTTTCCCCATTTTGGCCACAAATTACATCATTTGGGTGATTTTTGAGTCAAGTCAAGTTTCAGGCAGTTTGGAGACTTTTTTGTCCTTTTATGCAGGTTTTCTGGCATTTTGGTCACATTCTGGTTATTTTAAGGTTAAGGTTTGAATCTTTTGGTGCATTTTATTTGGTATTTTTTCTAATTTTTGTTATTTTGGGAAGATTTCTGAGACGTATTCAACAACTTTTTAGTAAGTTTGCAAGTTTTCTGTTGTTTTTTTTGACAAATTTAGTTCATTCTGAAAACGTTTTGACTCAGTCGGGGCAATTTTTACGTCATATTAAGCAGGTTTTATTAATTTTGGCCAAGAAACAAGTAATTTGGAAGTTTTTTGGGGGGTTATTGAGTCATTTTGGGCAAGCTTTTATTTTGTTTGGACACAAGTTTTTGTCATGTGCAACACGTTTTAGGTGACTTGGGGTCAAACTGGAGTCAAACTGGACATGATTTACATGTTCTGGCAAGTTTGGTGTCATTTAGATCAAGTTTCTGTCATTGTGGTTGTTTTTTTTAAGTCATCTCAGGTGTTTTTTTGGTTATTTTTGAGACATACTCGACAAGTTTTCAGGCAGTTTGGACTCCGTCGTGTTTCCTTCCTGTGTTGGACAGAGCTGTTTCATACCAGGTCCTGTTGTTTTAAATCTCTTCTCCAGTCGTTCTCGTCTCAGTTTTCTCACTTTGTGGTCGTTTTATGTCTTTGAGACACATTTTTCTCTTTCTGGTGCTTCAGTCTTTGTCATGTTTTCTTCTCCCTGCTGTTTTTTTACGTCTCTTATTTTGGTTTCATGTCTTGTTTTTGTAGTTTAGTGTCTTTTGACGACACTTTTGTCTCGACTTACTTTAGATATTCAACCATTTTTATTTCTGAACAGCTTCTACAAACTCGTTGACGGTGTCTCCCTGCATCAGTTCAGTCTCCTTTCTCTTGTTTTGTCTCAGTTTTGTCCTTTTTTTGTGTCTTCTGTCATTTTTGAGACAGTTTTGTTCGTTTTTAGTCATTTCCTGTTCATGTATTTTAAATATTTACCTTCTCACAGCTTCTATGGAGTCACTCCAGCTCCTTATTCTCACCACATCATCAAATGCAAACCTACTAACTGAAACAAACCTTTCCTTTTGATGAGTTCAGTAAATGAGCTTTTATTTTTCTTGGATGAAACAGGAAGTAAAGTCGCTGTGACTCTGATCATTTACTGACTTCATCACATCTCGTTTCTGGTCTTTAACGATGTTTGTTTTCTTCTCTTTAGCTTCACAGTTTGTGTTTCTCAGAAACAGCGTCTCTTTGACTCTGCTCGGGTCTTGTGCTCTGCTGCCGGCGGTCACATGACCTCCGTCTGCCCGCCGTGGCTTGTGACGGTCATAAGTTCCAGCAGCGGCAGAACCGAAGAACCTGCCGAGGTCACGGACCGCAGTACCGATTAGAGACGGACGCTGCAGATCCGTCCTCTCTGAGAGACGAATGTGTTTCTACCGATGAACCTTCATGACCTGATTACAGCTGCTTCAGAGTTTACAGATGTTCCACCATCAGATGTTTGTCACACATCTTGTTCATGTTTCATCGTCGTTCGTGTAGGTTTTTGTCCTCTTTTAGTCGTTTTTATGTATTTTTGGATCCTGTCGTGTCTCGTTGGTCGTGTTTTCTCGTCCTCGTCAGGTCTTCTTCTTCTTCCTGCTGCTGTTCTGTGTCTCGTTGTTCTCCTTCCAGTCGACGGGTGTCTGTCTGTGCTCACTGTTTGTCTCCTTCTCTGATTCTCATTTCGTTCTTTCGTCTCCTCTTTGTCTGAGTTAACTCCTGATTAACAGAAGGTCTATCTTCATTCATTCATATCGTAGTTTTTACTAGAAATCTCTGTGCCGACACAAACAAATGGTCCAAACAGGAAACCTGGAGTCCATCAGGCAGCGCCGGTTGGTTCAGAGCCTTTAAACCACATTTATGACTCGTTATCGTCACTCAGAACATCAGATGGACTCCAGACGGACCTCCGGAGATGGAACCAGAGCTTCCTCCACCTGATGGGGATCGATCGTCTTCAATAATGAACGAGCCTTTCATTGGCTGCACTCGTTACTCTTCATGTTTCAGAGGTTAAGAGCAGCTGAGACGCTTTGAGATGTTCAGAGGATCAGGATCTGAAAAACCAGCCGATGGTTCTGAGTGCGAATAAGATGGAACGATGTGTTTGATGATGATCAGGACGTCACTGCAGCCGCTGGAAAGCTTCACGTCTCTGTGTCTCATTTTTATTGTTTTCTGTCTCGTGTTTGTTGTTTTCTGTCTCGTTTTTGTTGTTTTATGTCTTATTTTTGTCATTTTGTGTTTAATTTATGTTTTCTGTCTAAATTTTGCCCTTTTTTTGCTGATGTTTGTTATTTTGTGTCTCATTTGTATTGTTTTCTAAGTAAATTTTGTCTTTTTGAGTCTTTCTGGTCGTTCTGTCTCGTTTTTGTTGTTTCCTGTCTACATTTTTCCCTTTTTTTTTTTACTCATTTCTGTCATTTTGTGTCTCATTTTTGTTGTTGTTATAATAAACATCCATATTAGTCTTTTTTTTTTCTGTCTCTGCAGATGGAATCAGTCTAAATTGTTTCCCTGCAGACCTTCTTCCTCTCAGTCCTGCTGGAGGCCTTCAGGGTTTCAGGGTTTCAGGGTTTCAGGGTTTCAGGCTTTCAGGGTTTCAGGCTTTCAGGGTTTCAGGGCTTCAGGGGGACCGACGGTGAAGGAAAAGCCCCGAACGTTAAAACGATGGATCCCGTTAAACGGAACAATCTGCCCGTTGACGACTGGAGGTTTCTGAAAACGCCTCCACAGAGAGCAGCAGAGCGATGTGGAAAGACGTGAGCGTCAGCGACCGCCGAGGCTCCGTATGAAACTAATTTACAGCCGGTGGATTCACTGGCACGCTCCCGTCTGCACAGTCTGCAGATCCACAGCGTCTGGGTTCCAGCAGGCTGCAGGATCTGGACGGAGTCGTGTTCCTGGATGGAGGCGGAAACGCTGCTGCTGCTGCTGCTGCTGGGCATGCTGTGTCGCTTTGCATCACTTTATGATCATTTTGAACCAGTTGTTGCTCAATTTGCCTCATTTTCTGGTCACTTTGTGCCAATCTTGGTCATTTCCCGTCACTTTCTGTTCCTTTTGCATCATGTTCTGTATATTTTGTGTCACTTTCTGGACATTTTGCATCAAGTTTTGCTCAATTTGCATCACTTCTTGTTCATTTTGCATCAGTCTTTGGTCAATTTGCATCACTTTCCTTCACTTGCGTCACTTTCTGACTTTTTTGCATCAGGTTTTGCTCAACTTCCTGGTCATTTTGTACACATTCTTGGTAAATTTGCATCACTTTCTATACATTTTGGGTCACTTACCGCTCATTACGCATGAATTTTTGGCCAATTTGTGCCAATTTTAATCATTTTCTGTCACTGTTCCTTTTGCACAATTTCTAGCGATTGAACATTCATTTTTGGCCATTTTGTGTCACCTTCTGGTCACTTTACTTCACTTTCTGGTAATTTTTTAGCACTTTCTGGTCAGTTTGCATTAAGTTTTGGCCACTTGGCGTCACTTTGTTTATTTTAAATCACTTTCCAGTCATTTTGCATCACTCTCTTGAATTCCCCCACAGTGGGATGAATAAAGCTCCTTCCTATCTGTCTGTCTGTGTTCTTTGCTGTTGTTCCAACTGAACAAACATTAAACTGTGGCTCAGTGTTTACCAAAGGAGGAACGAAACCAGAAAATATTCACATTTAAGGAGCTTTTTTCTTTGAAAGTGCTCAAACTGATGAACTAATGATCTAAATAGATGGAGAATAAAGTACTCGCTGCTCTGAGCTGGTTTTTCTTCTCAGACGAGACCCTCCAGAGAGTCTGTAGAGCGGCAGGTAAAAATAAAACCTCAGAGTCGTCCGATCTGAATTTACGGGCCGGCTGCTGAAACTTTAGACTCTCCTGCAACATAAAGATGATGTTTTTTTCTGCAGATGTGTGAAGTTCAGGGAGAAGCTAAAGCGGCTGCAGCAACAGTCTGAGTGGAAAAAGTCTGCAGCGGCTATCTGGACGGTTTCTGTTTTTAGAGCCGCCGTCAGTGTTTGGGTTTGTTTTCACCATCAACAGCATCACGTTGTGTTTACAGCAGAAACAGGAACCAGTGCACAAACCGAGACGCTCGCTGTCTGGTCACAGGATGGACTCTGGAGCTGCAGCAGCACGTCGGCGTCACACCGGTTAGAAAGCAGCACAAGAGGTGGAGCTCTGATTAGTTCTGTCTGAACCACAGACACCAGTTTGACCAATTTGTCTGCTTTATAGCTCCAAAACACAAAAGAAACGGCAGACGAGCAGTTTTTAAAAAGCCACTAAAGCCAAACACGTGGCTGCTGTTAAAACACTCGTTAAGCGTCTGAACAACGAAACCCACCGAGTCCGAGTCGAGTCTCGTTTTTAAAAGTGTAAAAAAACGACAACACCAAACTGACACCGTTCATCCGCCACAAACTGTAAAAACACAATAAAAAGGCTCAGAATCACTTTGTTCTACAGGTTTCATTCAAAAGTTCTCCACAAATAAAACACTTTGCACCAGATTCTAAAAGTTCCTCCACAGTTTTCAGATGAACGGACAGAAAAAGAAAACTGTCCAAAATCATTCCTCCTCTGTGACGGTGAACTGAACATCTCTGGGTTCAGGACAAAACAAGATGTTTGTCATCTCTGGGAAACACTGATCCAGTTTGTCCAAGTCAGCTTTCACTTTTGTGAAGTTAGAATAACAGCAAAGTCAGAAGTCACACAAATGAGTAAAACGTGACACTAAGAGGCCAGAAAATAAGGCAAGTTGAGCAAAACCTGATGCAAACTGATCAGAAAGTGACAAGGAGTTCCCAGAAAGTGATGCAGAATGAACAAAAAGTGCACAGAATGACCACAAAGTGATCCAAAACGACCAAAGAGGGATGAAAAATAAACTAGATGAGCACTCCGTCGCCAAAAAGTAACGCAAAGTCATCATGAAGTGATGCAAAACAAGCAGGAAGTCTCACAAAACAACCAAAAAGTGCACAAGACAGACCTAAAGCGATGTGAAATAACCAAAAAGTTACGTAAAATGAACAATAAGTGACACAAAGTGACCAAAAACTGATGCAAATCAACTAAAAATGGATGCAAAATGACCAGAAATTCTGCAAAGTGACCAGAACGTGAGGCAAGTTCAGCGAAACCTGACGCAAAATGATCAGAAAGCGACACAAAATATACAGAAAGTTACCAGGAAGTGATGCAGAATGAAGAAAAAGTGCACAAGACGACCACAAAGTGATGCAAAATGATCAGAAAAGCGAAGAAAAATCAGGAAAAGGAACATGAAGTGACCAAAAAGTAATGCAAAATAAACAAAACCTGATTCAAAATGAGCAGAAAATGGCACATAATGACCAAAAAGTGACGTGAAATAACCAACAAGTGATGTAAAATGAACAGTAAGTGAAACAAAGTGACCAAAAACTGATGCAAAGTGAATAAAAAGTGACAGAAAGTGATGCAAATTGACCAAAATGATCAGAAAGCAACGAAAAATTAACAGAAAGTGACGCAAAATAAACAAAAAGGGCACAGGATGACTACAAAGCCATGTAAAAGAACCAAAAAGTCTGGAAGAATGAACAAAAAATGATGAAAAAGGAATAAAAAGTGACACAAAGTGAACTGAAAATGGAAAAGATGATCACAAAGTGAGCAAAAACGGATCCAAATCGACTAAAAATTGCTGCAAGATGACCACAAAGTGACACAAAGTTATCAGAAAGTGATGCAAAATGAAGATGTAAGAAAAAGTGATGAAAAACAAACAAAAACTGATGCAAAATGACCAGAAAGTCTCACAAAATAACCATCAAGTGACGGGAAATAACCAGAAGTGATGTCAAATGAATACAAAGTGACACAAAGTGAACTTGAAACAAAACGACCACAAAGTGACACAAAACGACTAAAAGTGAACCTAACCGACCACACAGACCCAGATCTGAACAACAAACGGATCATTTCATTCATCTGGAACCATCTTATTAATAAATGACTCGGTTCATGAAGTGTTTGGTTAGAAACAGCCTGAACTCAGCGCCTGAAGCTCAGCAGGTTCTCCTCTGTGACTCCTCTGCAGCCGTCGGTCTGATTCTGTCGTAGCGGCCGGACCGCGGTGCGTTCAGGGACCTGAGCCGAGGCTGCAGCCGACTGGAGCTCTGTGGACTCGCTGCAGTCACAAAGCTAAACGTGTGTTTACAGAGTCTGAGCTGCTGCTCTGTAATCTGAGCGACTGGCTTCGCTTCAGCTGCTGCTGCGCGGCGGCGGCCGAGGCTAATGGTTTGTTTCCGGCCTTCGCTCTGCAAACACACGCCCAGTTTAACCATTAATCTGAGCCTCCGTCAACAATCACACCTGCGACACACACTCTGGGAGTTTCTCTGCAGCCTCCACACCTGCTGCACAACACTCGGACTCGGACTCGGACTCCCGGAGACACCGAGGCTCAGAGAGCCAACGTCAACATCAGGATTGGTGTGTTTGGACGGAGCTGCTCTGAGACACTAACCTGCCGTCTGACGCACAGACTGCTGTTTACGCTGCAAAGACTGCAGATAAAATACATAAAAACACTCAAAAACCTGCAAAAACACACTAAACTACCAATAAAACTACAGAAATACACTAAAAAATTAGGTTTGCGTTAAACTTTTAATGTTATTTTACTGATTTCTTTTCTCTTTATGTTGCAGAAAACTAATGAAATACAAAAAAATACAAGAAAAATTCTGCTTTCAAGTTTTAAACTGAAACTTTTTGAACAACTTCCTGTAATTTCGCAGATTTATTTTTTATTTTTAACCTCTTTGTTGCACAAATACATTAAAACACACAAAAACCCCAATAAAACTAAAAAAATACCTTTACAGATTTTTAACGTTAACCATCAGTTTGATTTCTCCTGTTTGGTCTCGTTACAACATCTACTAAAATATTAATTCACATTTTAACTGTAGACAAACTATTATTTTTAATTTTGTAATGTTTGTAAAATTATTTAAATTTTTACTGCATTAAAATCAGCAATAAATATTTTTTCTTTTTTGCTTTTTAGGGATATTTTGAGATATTTAGTTGATTTTTTAAACATTTTTTGACATATTAAGGACTGAAAAATATTAATTTTATATATTTTTTTCTTTTTAGTTGCAAAAACATATAAAAATACAAACATTAAATTTACATTTCACTGCAAATTTACACAAATTAGTGTTGAAATCAGCAAAAAGTATTTTTTATGAAAAATTGTAACAATTAAGGATTAAAAAAAACATTAAATACCTCCTTTAATTTTATTTTTATTTAAATTACAGATAATATGTCGTAAAATCACAGAAATATAAACGTGAATCGTCGGCATCAGAAATCTGCATCTTTATAAACAGTAAACAGGTTTTTTATATAATGTGTTAAATTAAGACTGGAGTTAGAATTTAATTAAGTTAAAACTTTTACAGATATTTTGGTCAAAGCTGAATAAAGTCACATGACTCCACTGACTGAAAGTTTCTGCTGAATCCTTCGGGTTAGTTTTACAGTGTCGACTAGAAAACACAGAAAGTCAACGTTTCAGATTGTAGCAGCAGCTTCAGCGTGAACGTTTCTCTCAACACTTCTGAGTCTCTAAATGTCGGACCGGATCAGAACAAAGCCTCTGAAGGCTGCTGTCGCTCTGCTGTCCAGACTAAAGCCTGTAGCGGCGCTGAATCGGGGCTTTCTACTCACTCTGCTGCTCTCCTTGAACAGTTTGAAGCTCATCCACTTTGGCATGTCGTCCGTCTGCTCGCTGCTCGCTGCCGCTCTGCCTCCTGACAACTCCCTCTGAGAGCCGACCCGCCCTCGCTGCACACAGCCAGCTTTGTGCTGCAGCTCCACCGAGCGCCGCTCAGTCATATGACCGGCAGACGCTCCGAGGAGGGACACCAGGGTGATCCACCAGAACCCCACCAGAACACGCAGGGAGGCGGTCTGGGTCACCAGAACACGCAGGGAGACAGAGTGCAGCAGCAGGAGGAGCTGAACAACCCCCTAACCCTAAATAAAACCTGAACTCAGTGACAAAACCTGAATCCTGCAACAAAACCTGAACTATAAACCTGAACTCAGTGACAAAACCTGAATTCCAGACCTGTAGCAGAACTTGAATCCTGCAACAAAACCTGAATCCTGCAACAAAACCTGAACTCTGCAACAAAACCTGAATCCTGCAACAAAACCCGAACCCTGCAACAAAACTTGAACTCTGCAACAAAACCTGAACTCTAAACCTGAACCCTAAACCTGCAACAAAACCTGAATCCTCCAACAAAACCTGAATCCTGCAACAAAATCTGAATCCTGCAACAAAACCTGAATCCTGCAACAAAACCTGAACCCTGATGCTGACGTTTAAACAGAACGGAAACTTTATCTTTTTGTTTTTTTGCTTACTTTTGAAGTTTACGTTTTTTTTCTGTTGCAAAAAGATAAAATAAACAAAAAACTACAAAAATCTACTTTTTAATTGTAACTTGAACAATTTCCTGTTTTGTTTTAACAGATTTTTTTCTTTTTCTGTCACAAACAGATTAAAAACAGGAAACTAAACGATGGAGTTTGAGTTTTTAATGGTAACTTTGTCAGAAATAAACTGCACTGTAAAAAACAAACCTGTAGTTTTACTTAGTTTTTCTATTTGTCTTGCAAAAGTAGATAAAACACACAAAATTAAACTGTTAGAATAAAAAGTTGTTTTTTTTTAACAGATTTTCTTTTTCTGTTGCAAAAATAGATAAAATACACAAAAATACGCTGTAAAAATTTAAGTTTGAGGTTTTGCCTGTATCTTTTTTTACAGTGCAGTTTGTTTTACTGAAATAAGCAATTTTACATTTTTTTCTCTTTCTGTTGCAAAAACATGCAAAAATAAACTGTAAAAAAATCCCCTATTTTTAACAAACTTTTGACAATTTTCTGATGTTTTACAGATTGTTTTTCTTATGTTGAAAAAGTAAATAAACAAAAATACACTAAAAATTTTGAGTTTTTACCTGAAACTTTGTTCGTGTCACAAACTGCACTGTGAAAAAAAAAAAACTCTGAATTTTACAGATTGTTTTTTATCTTTGTTGCAAAAATGAATTTAAAAAAATACAAAGAAACTTGCAAAAATACACCAAATAAACGTCTTTACTGTTTTAGTATTTTTACTTTCAGCTCATTTAACTTCAGACATCATCCGTCATAATTATCTGTCATGTAACAGCTACAAAAATACGTATAATAAATATTTGTTTTTCCTTTAAATAAGGGCGAGCATCTGCAAAATGATGCTATTTATTGTTGATTTGAATATAAACTAAACTATAAAACAATACATCGTGTATTGAAGCCAAAACACGTGTTTCCTGCTGATTTAAATACAATAAAATAGTTTCATCTGTCGAACGGTGCAGCCCAGTTCAGACTGTTTTCAGTCATTCTACACGCTATTATCTGTGATTAAAACCAAACAATCAGCTAAATCTCAGTAAATTGTTCCAGTTTGTGACCTTATTTTGACCTCTGGTGGTTTCTGTGGCTTCGCCTGAACCGAACCTGGACCGACAGACGCTGGGTTCTGAGGTCTGGTTCTGTGCGACGACGCGCTGCAGAACAAACTGCGGATGTTTCCGGTGACGTCCGGCGCTGCAGTGACTCAGACTCGCTCTGTGGCTTCGTGTTATTTAAAGCGGCGTTCCAGCGGTCGGCGTCTCGGCGGCTTCCAGCCTCCTCCGCCTTCAGCTGGACTCAGAACGTGTGTTTCTGGGAGCCGCGGCCCATAAAACTCGGTCCTGGACTCGTTTTTGAATGAATTAAAACTCAGTTGGTTCCTGCAGTGACGCTTAAAGGCCAAATGAATGAAGCCAAGTGTCGCTACGTACAGAGTAAACATACAAACCCTGACTGCATTTGTAACGTTATCTACAGATGATCCAGACGCTCGGTGTGTTAACGTCTGCAGATATTCATGATCCCTAGTGGACTGAACTGTCCTCTGTGTAAACTTTGCAAACAAAAATGATCAAGATGTGACATAAAGCGACCAAACCGGGACATAAAAAA
>NW_007579672.1:120990-135914 GCF_000690725.1 Stegastes partitus | reverse complement strand
ACAGAATCAACAATATGAGACACAGAATGACCAGAAACTGTAAACCTGTCATCTATCGATCGGCTAAAGAGCAGCTATGATGTTTGTGAAACTGAAACATGAGGTCCAGGACAAGAAAACACACAAATAAATGTTGTTTCAAGTGTTTAAATTAGTGATTAATGCTTTAATAAGAGTGTTTAATGATGATGCCATCTTATAATTTGGGCACATTTACTTTTAACCACTAAAAGGGCTTTTTTGTGATAAAAAATCCTAAATAATCTGCTGATATTCCCCGTAGTGCTCACCGTGTCGCATCAGAGCACGTTTTACACCAGAAGCTCAATAAAAGGCTAATTCTGCCCTTTAATGTCTCAATCTGCTTTTATCTGTTTTTATTTTCTGCTGCAGCTTCTTCCTCGTCTCAGCGTTTAAACTACAGACGGAGCGTAAACGCTGCCAGAGGCTCCATCAGCAGTTTAAATAAAGCAAAGAAACAACAAAGCGACGAAGTGGAGCGACGATTAGAGGCGACGGCAGACTGGAGTCAGAGCAGGAGGTAAACACAGAAACTCTGCCGAGGAAAGGAAGAAAAAAAACGTTGGTCACATAAAACCAACAGAAACAGAAGCTTCCCGCCAGACGTCGCCTCGGCCAGACGGTGGAACGAGTGACGGTTCTACAGAACCCAGAAGAAGCTCTGAGGAGGAGCCGATCCCTGACGAGTGAAACAACGTAAAGAGGTGGAATAAAGAAGAACGGTTCATCCTGCAGCCACGGAGGCCAGACCAGGTCCCAAACCGGTCTGAAGTCAACCAAACACCAAGTCTGAAACCAGGTTTAAACCAGCTCCAACCCAAGTAGAACCGGTCCAGAAACAGACCTTAAACCAGCCCAAAGCTACGTTCAGAAACTACTGAAAAACCAGGTTAAAAACTAGGGTGAAAACCAGGCTAAAACTAGTTCCAATCCAAGTCTGAAACCAGTTTAAAAACAGTCCAAAACCAGGTTAGAAACCAGGCTGAAACTAGTTCCAATCCAAGTAGATCCAGTCCAAAAAAGGACCTATAACCAGCCCAAAGCTACGTTCAGAAACTGCCCAAATCAAGTCTGAAACTGGGACAAAACTACTTCAAAACCAGGTTCAAAACTAGTTCAGAACCAGCCCAACATCAAGTTATGAAACCAGGCTAACACTAGTCCAAAATCAAGTTTGAAACCAGCCTACAACAAAATTAGAAATTAAAAGTTCTAAATCTGTCCAAAACCAAGTCAGTAACTATTCTGAAGCCGAGTCCAAAACCAAACCTGACACCAGTCTAAACCCAGTCCAGAGACAACTGCAAAACCCGCCCAGAACCATCCCAGAACCAGCCGACAGTATCTATGTTTAGTGTTTCAACACAAAAGGAAAACAGCGTCACTTCTCGCGCCGTGGAGCTGGAAGCAGCTTTTCCAGTAAACAAAGGTTTCTCCCAGAATATCCGACGGTGGGAGGCTTCGGGTCGCAGAGTTCTGCCTCTCAGCCCATTCTGACTGACTCAACAGTTCACAACCAGAAAAACTGGTTTTAAACCCAACACCGGAGCGTGCTGAAACACACTTAAACCCTCGGATCAGAACAAGTTTCTGCTCAGTGTGGTGATTAGACGACTTCATATTTAACAGGAAGTTCAGTCGCGTACAGAAGCTCCTCCGAACACGTCGAGAGAAAAGACAAACATGTTACGGCAAATAAATAAAACCCATAAACAGGTCCAAACACGGGTTGGAAACCAGGTTAGGAAGAGTCCAAAACCAAGTTAAGAACTAAGCTGAAACTCGTCCAAACCAAAGTCTAAATCCGGGCTAAAACAGAATTTAAACCCAAAACAATCCAAACCAAACAGGTGAGAACCCGTCTAAAACCCAGACAGAAACCAGACTCAAACCAGTCCAAAACAAGGTTCAAAACCAATCTGAGACAAACTTTGGAACCAAATTAAAAACCAGGTTCCAAACCAGTTCAAGATAAGACCAAACCAAGTTAGAAACCAGGCCAAAAACATTCCAAACATGGTACGAAACTGGGCTAAAACTAGTCCAAGACCAAGTGTGAAACCAGTTAAAGAGAAGCTTTGGAACCAAATGGAAAACCAAATACCAGACCAGTTTAAAGAAAGTTCAAAACCAAGTTAGAACCCAGGCTAAAACTAGGTTCAAAACTAGTTCCAAACCAGTTCAAGATAAGCTCAAACCAAGTTAAGACCAGGCTAAAACTGGGCCCAAGCAGAGTCCAGGTGAGTGACTGACCGGGTCGTGTCTAAGCTGAGTCCAGCTCATGACGGTTTTCACACGTCTAACTTTGCTGCCACATTCCAGCAGAAGCTCAACGTAAAGCCTGATCAGGAGCTGGTGCTGCGTCAGCGTATGGAATATGAAAACACCAACGGGGAACAAAATGTTTTGCTCTCTTTGATGTTTTTGAGGAAAAAAGCGGCCGAGGAGGATCCAGAAATAGCGAGTCGGAGTTTTCTAAATCCTAGAAACAATAAACCGAACCGGAGCCCAGCGCCGGCGACGACAACACACCCACACCGAGGAGAGAGGAGGCCTGGAAAAATTCATTATGGTGTTTGGGCTGGAGAGGAAGAGGTGGGGAGACGACGGCAGACGGGCGACATATATATAAAAATCACAGCACAGCAGCTCGCTGCATGTGAATGGACGTTATGTAAGGCCACGGAAAATAGACGTGGTGGCAGAACGAAAACACGAGCCCAACGAAAACACGAGCCCAGATACTACAGCAAACACAAAGGCTGCACCGCCGAGGACGTCTGAGTGTGTGTGTGTGTGTGTGTGTGTGTGTGTGATGTTGACATTTAGAGGCAGTAAGTGTGTAGGCGTTGGGTTGCAGCGAAAAGGCCACAGTGTGTAACACTACAGTGGGAGGCCATGACTGACATCTGTGTGGAGTTGTTGTGCGTGGGAGGAAGTGTGTGTGTGTGTGTGTGTGTGTGTGTGTGTGTGAAACCAGGTCAAATCAAACCATCAATCTGCAGAATGTGAACAACAGCAGCTTCAACCAGACTCCATTCAAAATATGCGCGTTTCTATTCTTGCAGGCTTTTTAAAAATGAACCTGCTGAGCAACACTCAGCCCAACAGCTTTAAATAAAGCACAAGGACCCGCGCCGCAGGTCGGCACACATCGAGTCACTCGGTTCAAAGAAATGCTGCTGTTGTTTGAAAAAAGTGCATCAGAAGGAGGCTGAAGGCTGGAAACCCTGAGAAGTGTCACACATAGAGCAAGACTCTGAAAACGTAGAAGACACACAGCACGAGGAAACAAAAACCAGTTCAGAGAGTCAAGCAGATTTCACTACTAACGTTAAACAAGTATGAAAGGTAAATTAGACACCAGGGAAAAACCCAGGTCTAGTTTCAAACCTGCCCAGAATAAGGATCCAAACCAGTTTAAAATGAGCTAAAACCAAGTATTGGAAGCAGTTTTAGGTTTAAAAGGTCAAAGCTAAGTTAGAAAGCAGGTTAAGACGAGTCCAACCAGCTGGAAACAAACCACATTTAACAGGTACAAAAACCGAGTTAGAAAGCAGGCTAAGAGTCGTGCAAGACCAAGTCTGAAACCAGTCCAAGACAAACACAGAAACCAGTTCAGATTAGATTAGATAGAACTTTAAACCAAGTGTCGAAACCCTGTAGAAACCAAGTTCTAAACCAGTTTAAAACCAATGCAGAACCAGGTTAGAAACCCGGCTACACGTACAAGAACAGTTTAAGACAAAGTTGGAAATAAAGTTCCAAAACAAGTTTCAAACCAAGTTCCAAATCTGCCCAAAATCAAGATCCAGAGCAGCTGAAAACAAGTCAAAACCAAGTCAGAACCCAGGTCAAGACTAGTCCAAAGTAGTCCATGAACAGGCCTGAAACCAGTTTGGAACACCGTTCAAAAGCAAGATCCAAACCGGTTTAAACCAGGACAAAAAACAGGTTTAAGAGCAGCTGGCAATGAATATGTTCAAAACCAGTCCAAAACCAAGATCCAAACCAGTTCAAAACGAGCCGAGAACAAGACAGAGACCAGGTTAAAAGTGGTCCAAATACAGGTCCAAGACCAGCTGGGAACAAATACGAACATAAAGTCCAAAACCAAGTCAGAACCCAGGCTAAGACCATAGTGAAACCAAGTCTAAAACCAGTCCACCAAAACATGGAAACCAGTATAAATGTAGTCCACAACCAAGTTCTAAACCAGTTTAAACCCAATGCAAAGCTGAATTAGAAATCAAACTGAACGCTGTCCTGAATCCAAATTTCAAACCTGTTTAAAACCTTCCCAAAACCAAGATCCAAACCAGGTGAAAACAAGCCAAAACCAAGTTAAAAACCAAAATAAAACCAAAATAAAACCCATTCAGAGAGTCTGACTGATTTCACGGTCTGAAAACGAGACGAAGGTGTGAATCTGTGCTTACGTGGACGTGAGAAGCTGCCTCGTACGAAGCTTCAGCACAGACGCCTGCACACAAGCTGAAGACGGTCTTCATGTCTGAGCCTCATGAGGTTCTGCTGGTATCTGACAGAGCCGGGTTCATGAGCAGCCCCTGATTCTGGTCGATTCTGGAGGAAACCCTGTAGCTCTGAACAGCTGCACTTCATCAGCTCGTCTCCGTCAGCTGGTTCCACTTCTTTAGAAACGTTTCCTACCTTGTCGCTGTCCACGGTGTTCTGGGACGTCCTGGAGGCGATGGAGATGGTGTCCGGCTGGCTGCTGCCGTCTCCCTGGCTGTCCCCGTCCTCACCTCCCTCCCTGGAAACACAAAAAAATCACCAAGAATACGTAAAATCACCATAAAACAACACAAAATCCCCAGAAAAGCACACAGACTGTCAACAAAAACAACCAAAAGACACAAAACTCACAATATCACCAACGAAGACAAATAAGCCCAAAAAGACACAAAGTCTTCACAAAAAAGAGGCAAAATCCCCACATACATTCCAAATATCCCCCAAAACACGTAAAACCACCACAAGCAGAAGAAAACCCCCCCCAAAAAAAGTTTTAAAAATTAAAGTTGGAAATGAAGCTTATAGCCAGTATAAACAGTTTGAAACCAGTTTAAAAACCTGCCCAAAATCAGGATCCAAACCAGTTGAAAACTAATCAAGACAAGTTCAGAACAAGTACAGAACTACCGTTAGAAAATCGAGTCTGAAGCCAGTCTGAAACCAGTTCAAAAACAGTTGTGAAACCAGTTTTAAACCAGTCCAAAAACAGTCCTGAAACCAGTGTGAAACCAGTTTTAAANCTTTCTGGTGATTTTGTCTCTGTGGGGATTCTGAATTGTTCTGAGTTGTTTTTTAAACTTTCCTGTGGTCATTTCTTTATTTTTTCATCGATTATGCAAATTTTCTGGCAATTTCACTTTTTTTGTGGTAATTTTGCTTCTATTTGTGCTGATCTTTTGCTCTTTCTTGATCATTTCACTTTTTTTTTTGTTGATTTTGTGTCTTTTTGTATCTTTTTTGATGATTTTAGACTTTTTTTTGCTTCTTTTGTGCTGATTTCGATTCACGTTTCGTTGATATTTGTGTCTACGTGTTGATTTTACACCTTTTTTTGTAAGAACTTTGAATTTCAGGGCGATCATTTGTGTCTTGTGGTCGTTGCTTTGAGCATTTTTTAAATCTTTGCTGCTGTTCTATCAGCCCGTCTGAGCTTCAGACACGAGGACGTTCTGCTTCCCGTGAGGCTCCACCTGCTCGGACGTCTTGTAAAAGGCGACGGACGCGTTGACCAGCTTCAGACGATCCTCCATCTTCAGCATCAGCTGCTGCCAGTGGACGGCCACCTTCTCTGCACAGCTCCGGATGGCCTCCGGGTCGTAGTGGCCCGCCTGCAGCATCATCTGACGACAGAAGAGACAGAGTTCAGCAGCTGGAAGCAGAACCGTGAGAGGAGGCGGCGCCGGCAGGAGGCGGGCACTCACCTCGGCCTTCTGCTGGACCTGCAGGGCGCTCTGGTGGGTCTTCTGCAGGGAGTTGGCGTGAAACAGAGACTGCAGGAGAGAAGAGAGCAGATCTGGTTACCATCAGCCAAATTACCTTCAATTATCACTGAGTCACGAGCTTAAAGAGCAGTTTGTATCAGCGGTGGTCTGAACCAAATGTCAGCCATCAGGCTTCAGGCTGCAGGCGTCGAATAAACCTCGTTCACATGAAGAGTCCCGGCGGCTTCGCTTCGCTGTCAGAGAACTTCAGGAGGGAGTTTGGTACTAAAGCGGCCTCAAAATGAGGCGAAACGTAAAGTTTTCCTCACAAAAGGACTAAATTAAGCCTCTGAATAGCCAGAAAAATAGAAATTAATTAATAATATTAATTAATTTTATCATTTGTTATTCNCCAAAGTAGCCCCAAAGTAGCCCCACTTATGTAAAATAACTTAAAAATGAAATAAAAAGTTCTGATTTCCAGCCTTCTGATGGTCCTGAACGTGTCCAAAACAACAGAACTGAGACACAGAACAACAGGAAGCAAGAAAACTGTCTCCTAAAGTCTGTAGAAACGTCATTTTTCATGATTTCTATCAGTCACGCTGCCACAAAGCTTGTCCAAGACGTCGCTTCAAATGAGAAACAACACGACTTGAAGTCCAAACTGATAAAAAAACTGGAAAAAAACAAAACTCAGAAATGACCTAAAACGACAAAAATCTGTCGTAAACAGCTTCAGCTCGGACACAGTGACGTGGAAAGTTCTTCTGCTTGGTGCCGCTCTAACAGTCTGGTCCTGACAGCAGACTGAGGAGCTGCAGGACTGGACGTCCAGGACTCTGAGGTCCGACCCGGACCGTCCCACTGACCTTTGACCTGCTGCTCCGGGCCTCTGGTGTGTCCGGCCGCTCCCTGCATGCTCACGTTGTTCCGGTGGATGTACTTCAGGAACACCTCGGCGTTCCTGCGAGCCAGAGTGCAGGCCTGAAAAACACGGCGCCGGTCCGTCACTCATTCAGAACCAGGAAGTGATTCAGTGGCTCTAATCTGCCCGGCGACAGGCGACCCACCTTGAGGAAGGCCTCCTTCTGCTCCAGGTGTTTGCTGATCAGAGGCAGGAGGTGCTCGCTGTCGGCTGCAGCTCCCAGCTTGTCCAGACTGCTGCACCAGTCCTCGTCGCGCCGGTACTCCTGCTCCAGGCTCTCCAGCACGCTGCACACCTGCAGACACACACACAGGTGGGACGTCACACACTGTCAGGCTGCATTAAGTCTTCTTGTTGTGACTTTCATGTGTTTTTCTGCAGATTCTGTATCGTCTTGCTTCAGCATCTCCTTGCTGTGATCGTGTCTCTTTGTGGTGACTTCACACATCTTCAGGTGATGTTGTGTCTTCTTGTTGCCTCTTTCTCTGCAGACTATGCGTTGCGTGTTTTTGGTGATTTAGCGTCTATATTCTGTCATTGTGTCAGAATTGTTCTGATTTTTCGGGGTGATTTTGAATTTCTGTGATGATTTAGCCTCATATTTTTGTTTTTCTGAGGATTTTGCATCATGTTGTGCTCATGTTGCACTTGGNCTGTAGACAGAAGTTCCCTAAATGCAACTCCGTCATCAGTAGATGGTGTATTTAACATATGTTCCATAAACGCCTCACAGTCATCAAGTAGAAGCTGTAGTATACAGATGTTCCCTAAACCCTTCATAGTTATCAGTAGACAGATGTTCCCTAAACGCCTCACAGTCTTCAGTAGCTGCAGCTTACGAACGTTCCCCAAACACCTCACAACCAGTAGACAGATGTTCCCTGAACGCCTCACAGCTATCAGTTTACAGATGTTACATAAATGCCTCATAGTCCTCAGTAGATGCTGCAGTTTCCAGATGTTCCCAAAACGCATCACAATCAGTAGACAGATGTTCCCTAAATGCAACACTGTCATCAGTAGACGGTGTAGTATCCGGATGTTCCCTAAATGCCTCACAACTAGTAGACAGATGTTCCCTGAACACCTCATAGTCCTCAGTTGATGCTGATGTTTCCAGATGTTCCTGAACGCCTGAGTTCTTGGTGGATGTTTCCAGATGTTAGTTGAAACGCTGTTTTTTCTGTAGAACAAGTTTATTGTGGAATTAAAGCGACACTTTTTTAGTCACTAAACGAGTCTCTTTTCATCGTCTGCACTCGGTTCGTGACAGTTTTTAGTTTTCTGGTGTCAGAAGCCGAACAGGCGACGCTTCAGACGACGTTCTGACTAAAACTCAACAACGTTTGAGTTCAGACTCTCAGAGAGAAACCGGCTCATCTTCTAAACCGAATCCGTCCGTTTATCAGCTGTCAGACAGTAAAACCAGGAACACGAGTCGGTCGCTGCACATCTGGATGAAGCGTGGTCGAGTCGCTGAGGTCGATCTAAACGTCACATCTGTCTGTGGCTCACTTGTTGTGGAAGTCGTAGATCTCCTGCATGTTGCCGAAGACCACGTGCTCCTTGTTGGCGATGCCGGCCGGGACCTCCTCCACGCCGCTCGTCATCTCAAACAGGTACGTCTGCACAGGAAGCGGGGGTCAGAGGGTTTCAGAATAAAAGCACACAGCAGAGGGACGGACAGACGGCTCTCACCTCCAGACACTCGTGCAGATCTCTGACGTAGGTCTTCTCCGTCTGCAGCAGCTCGGCCATGATGAACCTGCAACGGCACAAACAGTCAGACGGACTGAACTCTGTCCATCTGGTCTGGAAGCTGGAGAGTTAGGAAAATAAAACGCTGCTAAAAGCTGAAACGTCAGCACGTTCTAAGGTTTAAACACAACTTTTATGACCAGAGCTCGAGTTTCAGCTTTTTACTGCATCCAAGGTTAAAAAAAAAGAAGAAGAAGCTGTTTTTATGACATCAATTAAAAAAAAAAAAAAAAAGTGGCGCTTTTTTACAGCGTTCTAGTTTCAACAGCACTTCATTAAATTTAAAAACAAACTTTTTTTTCCCCCAAATGTTCAATTTTAATGTTTTTAAAAGTCTGGGAAAAAACATCTCTTTTCCGCGTGCACTAAGTGTAACGCCACTTTGTTTTACAGCCGGAGGAAAAAAGTTTGAACACAACGCAGCTTTAAATAAAAGCTTCAGTTTCAACTGCATGTTTTAGAGCGTCAGCATTAAGAAAATGTTTTTTTTTACTCGACTTCGTTGTCAAAAGCAGAAACGTGATAATTTTTTATTCCACTTTTTTCCGCAGCAAAAGCACAAAAAGTGACATTCGTGATGCCACACTAACAAAAAAAAAGCTGTTCAGCCACATTTTATACCATCAAAAGAGAAAAAAGTCAAAGGTATTAAAAAAATAGTAAAGTGTAATTTCATGTTGTGGTTGAGTGACGACGCTGCGTCACCAGAAACATGCACGACTTTAAATAAAATGTTTTTATGACATGAAAAGTAAAAAAGTGTTTAAAGAAAGCGTTAAAATTTCAATTTTACGCCCTGAAAAATCAAAACAGAGAAACTTTTGACAGTTTCAAAGGTAAAAAACCTGAAATTCTTTACAATGCTCTAATTAAAACTCTGGTTTTTAGCAGAAAAATCTTTTTATGGTGTCAAAAACCCAAAACCTGCACTTTGTACAGAGTCAAAGGTATTTAGAAAAAAAGGAGTACGGCGCAATTTTTTATTGTGTTTGAATCACAACGCTGCGTCGCCAAAAGCTAAAAAACAAACAAGTGTTCTTATGACATTAGAAGTAAAGTGTCGCTTCAAGAGACGCTTTGACGGCGCTCTGGTCTCATCAGGACGTTTTGTGGTTTCAGAAGTACAAACCTGACTATTTTTGCAGCGCTCTAACTCCAACGCAGCCTTTTAAGCCGTCAAAGCAGAAAAATCAGCATCTCACTGCGTTTTTAACCATTTCAACACCGTTTCACTCTAATTAAAGCGACACTAACGAGCTGAAGGAGCCTCTGAGGTAATAAAGGTCTGATTCTTTGAACGATGTGACGCCACTCCTTCTCTTTTCTGTTCAGGACTCACTCCTTCTTCCGGGCCGACTTCCTCTTCTCCTCGTTGATCTCGTGGTTCGGGTCTCGCAGCTTGACCTCGGGGTCGTCGCTCAGGCTGGCCGGGATGATGTCCAGCTCCAGGTCCTTGTTGTCCTGCAGAGAGCCGAGCGTCAGCGAGCTGCAGGGACTCGTAGCGGCGGGACGGCGGCGTGGTTTCTAGCGGTCCTTACCTCTGAGCTGACCCCCAGGCTCCTCTCCAGGCTCTCCTGGTACTTGGCCATGCGGACGGAGAAGTCCCGGTACCGGCGGTCCACGGTGCTGACCCAGCGCTTCAGCTCCGACACGTGGGCGTGGCCTTTCTCCACCAGGTTGTCGGCCAGCTGGATCAGCAGCTTCACCTTCTCCTTGGTTTGCTGAGGGACAAAGTCACAGACAGAGAAGCCGATGACGAGCTGCGATGGAAAAGTTCAGGGACCGACGTCAGACAGGAACACCTGAGCCTCACCGGGTCAAACACGTTTAGATCTGCCTCCATAAACATGAGCAACAAGCAGGAAAAGACTTTAAATTAATCTGTAAAACTAAATGAGAGAAACAACAACAACAACAAAACGGCAAAACAGGAAGTCAGCTTCAAAGATCAAAAACAAAATACTGAAATATTCGTACCTGGGAAATTTTTGTCTCTTTTTTCTTTTTTTTTTTAAATTTCAAAATAAATAATCAAAGAAATTAAACTTTTTTTTCACGTATGAATGAAGACGTTAAATAACGAGTTGTTTTTTTTCCATTTTTTTCAGGTGATTCGAATCAAAATGTCTCTTTTTACACCATCACAAGCTGAAAAACACAGACTGCTGAACAGACGGACTTGGTGCTGGACGGACTCGGTTCTGGACGGACTAACTCGGTTCTGGACGGACTCGGTTCTGGACGGACTGACCTTGGCCGTGAGTCTGAAGTGATGGCAGTCGCTGAGCAGCTGCTGCGTCTCCTCGCTGCTGTCGCCGGGCGCCGTGTGCGTGGCCAGGTACACCTCACCCGTCTCCTGGATCCAGTCCAGCGCCTGCACACAAACCAAACCGGGCCCTCAGTCTTTTGTTGGGTCAGAACCGTTCTAACCGGCGACTAAACGGAGCAGGCGTGCGGCCCACCTGCTTGGCGCTGCGCTCGAACACCAGGTACTGCTGGCACTGGTCCAGCCGGCGCTTCTTCAGGGTCCAGAAGTGCAGAACCCGGTTCTCCCGCTGCAGCAGCTCGTTCAGGATCGCTGCACGACAACGAGAATAAACACGATTAACACGCAAAGAAACCTGATGATTAAACCAAACTGTGCTGCTGAAGACTTTAGATCATAAAAGAAGGAAATTCTGCACAAAGAGACTCGTTTAGCTTCAATATAGTCATAATAATAATATAATAATAATAATAGTAATGATGAAAAAATAATATTANGTAATATTAGACCAATAGATGAAATAATCTGATTATAGGTGAGTTAAAATATGAAAAAAGTCCCTCTTTGAGCTCATTAACAAAACAAATAATAAGAGAGTGATGTTTTCTGAACCACATACAGGCCACAGAAATATAAAACACACAGAATACTGTTAATGTGAAATACTGGGTCACAAAAATACAAAAAGTTTTGTTTTTAAGTTTCAGAACTATTTTGAGCTTTACTTTTTCTTTTTCTTTTTTTTAATAAATTGCCCGTTGACTTCCTGTTAGCAGGTTTTTCATATTTAAACGTGGATCTTATCGATATTTTCCAGTTAAAGACAACAACAGTGAACGTTTCAGGTTTTTATCTTTAATAGTTTCTCACGTTTTTAAGTTCAAAGAGCCTCAAACGTTAAAACAAATCGGCTGAAAGTGGGTCGACGAGCAGCTCGGACATGTTTTGATGAAGTATTTTATGTGTAAAAGTAAATTTCTTTATAAACGTCCATATTTTGTGCGACACCATTTCCAGGAAACGGGTCGAGCAGAACCTCTGTGTGTTCTACCTGAAGCCTGGACCTCCATGATGTACTGGTGCAGGTCCTGGCCCTGCTGCATCACTTCGTACGTCATGTTGTTCATGGCCGCCTTCCTCTCGGCGTGACGCTTCAGCCGCTGCTCCGCCAGGCCGATGTCCTCCGAGCCGCCAGAGGAGGCGCCGCCGCTCCCGCCGCTACCGCTACCACCGCCGCCCGAACGGCCGGCGTCGCTCAGCTGACGGGAAAGGTCCTCGTTCCAGGCGTCCAGCTCGGCCGTGACCTGCCGGCAGAACCAGGATCAGAGCTGGACGTGAAACANCGAGCGAGGGGCTTTTCCTCTGCACACGTTTATTTAAAGCTCCGCCGAGCGTCTGCATCTGGTCCCGCTCACACTGAAGTAATTACTGCACAAAGCCCGGTTCTACAAAGAGTCCATGCTGAAGCAATCAGGACCGCAGCGGACCCGGCCAGAACCAGGAAGCGGGTGAGTCACCTCGATGGCCATCTGGAACTGCTCGTGCTCCTTCTGCAGCTGCTCGGCCTCCGACAGCGAGCTGGCGTTCACCATGCTGGCGTTGAGCATCGACTCGCCGTTACGGATCCAACCCAGCACCTGGACACGGGACATGGAACACAGGTCCAATACAGAATATGTTAAAGTCACGTAAAATACGGGTCCAACCCGACACCTGGACACGGGACACGGAACACAGGTCCAATATAGAATATGGTAAAATATGTGAAATGATGTTAAAGTCACAGAGAACACAGGCTGAATTTAAAATATGTGAAAATCAATCAAAATAGAGAAATAAATAAATGTAAAAATATGTTTTTAAAAAATTTTAAAGAGAAAGAAAAAATAACAAAATACAATGTAAATGTAAAAATAACTAAGTAAATAAATAAATAAACAAGGAAAAAGAAATAAAATAACATAAAATAAAATTCAAATGTAAAAAAATTTTTTTTTTTAAAAAGAGAGAGAGAGAAACAATAACAAAATACAATTTAAATGTAAAGATCAAACAAACAGGTTACATGTTGAGATCTGAGAGTGTGGAAGTTAAACTAAACCAAAAAGTTCCCACAAATGTGTTTTTTTCTGCAATTATTTTTTAACAATTTACTGTTTTACAGAGTTTTTTCCTGTTTAAGTTCTCGTTATGATCCGTGATTTAAGAAAACAGAGAAAATCTAAAAAAAACAAACAAACAAACAAATCAAACCTTTTTTTTAATCATTCTTTAAAAGTTTTTTTTTTTTGATAATTTAAATACAACAAAAAAAACGTGTAATTTTAAAGCATACATTCATGAAAATACAGATTTGGGTTTGTTTTTTTGTTGTTGTTTTTTTTCTTTATTTTAGTGTTGTTGTTAACTACAGATAGGACCCAGTAAAATAACATTACAACTAAATATTACTAATTTAAATGTAATATTAAAATGTGCAGTGAAGCATATAATAAGCAGAACTGTAAACCGCGTCCACATATTTTAGTTTTTGGTGTAAATACAGTTTTTTTCAGGTCAGCTGGAGCAGATTCCTGTTGAGTCAGTTACAGACGGCAGCAAAACCACATCATCACTTCTTATTTGTTTCAAGAGAAAAGAAATTTTAAAAAACTAAATAAATAAAACGAGACTCATAAAGAGAAAGCGTTGATTTGTTCAGCTTCAGGAAAAACTCCTAAAAAGATCTTGGAATATCAAATGTTAAGGCTTTCTGCATCTTAGTTGGTGTTAGTCGATGATTTAAATGTCGAGGAGCTTCGTAGGATCATTTAGAGGCTTTTCAATCAATCAGTCGTCGTTTATCAGTCGGCTGAAAGGATCTCTGAATTAAATCCTCCACAAAATGTGTGATATTTAGATAAAGGCGCTCTGGTGAAGTCCAGAGAGTTCAGATGAACTAGTTCATCCCTGAAGGAGCTCCGTGGACGTTTAGAGGTTCTGCTTTTGTTGTTTCTGTCGCCCTCGAGCTCAGGACGACCAGAACCAGCAGAAACCACCAGAACCACCAGAACCAGCAGAACCAGCAGAAACCACCAGAACCAGCAGAAGCCACCAAAACCAGCAGAACCAGCAGAAACCACCAGAAACCAGCAGAACCAGCAGAACCAGCAGAAACCAGCAGAACGTCGGTTTCAGCATCTTTATAATTTAAACGACATTTATTGTGATGGCTGTGTGTCTGTGTGTTATTAGCAGGATGCAATAAAGCTGATAAATTATTCAGCTGCATCCATCTGCAGCAGCAGCAGCAGCTTCCCGTCTAAGCAGCACGTTTGTATTCACGTCTGCAGACACAAACACTCCGGCAGCCTCCCTTTACTTCCTCTGGTCTCTGGTAACGAAGCTTCGGGGTCGAGCTTCCTGCAGCAGGTGAGCCGTTACCTGTTTGACTTCGGCCTGCAGGTGGCGCAGCTGCAGGCTCTGCTCCAGCCGGCCGTGGGTGTGCTGAGCGCTCAGCTCCACCTCCTGCTGCTTCTCGTGGAGGAACTCCAGCAGCTCCTGGACCTGGGAGGCCAGATCCATGTCCTTCTCCCCGGTCAGCTCGATGCCTGATGGCACACAAACAGCAGCGACTTTAACTCCACATTTGTCAGAGCTTTGACAACGTGTGACCAGAACATGAGGCTAAAACTGTGTTGTTCAAACTGTAATGTTCAGAATCCACAGAAAGACCGACAGAAAACAACTGAGACCAGACGGAAAACAACAAAAACGACAAAAATAAGATTAAAAAAGACCACGCAGAGACACACAATGAAAGAAAAACAGACAGAAACTTATAAAACTGACACAAAACTGTCTGTGAGAGTTTCAGAGGAGGTGAAAATAGAAATGTTAAAGATGCAAAACTGTAATAAAGAGACACAGAAGAAGAAAAAAATGGCATAAACACACAAAATTAAGATACAGGAGACAAAAAAGAGCAAGACGAGACCAGACGAGACACGAAACG